>NC_137980.1:61319273-61326773 GCF_963924665.1 Micromys minutus | reverse complement strand
CTTAAACAATCCTAAACCATAAACCTTAAACCCTAAACCCTAAATCTAACAATAAACCTAAACCTAACCCTAAATATAACCCTAACCCTAACCCTAAACCTAAACCTAAACCTGACCCTAACCCTAACCCTAATCCTAACACTAATCATAACCCAAACACTAACCCTAACCCTAACCCTAAACCTAACCCTAAACCTCACACTATCCCTAATCCTAACACTAAACCCTAAACTTTAAATCTAACCCTAACCCTAACCCTACCCTTAACCCTAACCCTAACCATATCCCTAAACCTAACCCTGACCCTAATCCTAACACTAACCCTATTTCTAATTCTAACCCTAACACTAATCCTAAACTAAAACCTAACCCCCTAATTATAAACCTAACACTAAACCTAACCCTAACCCTAACCCTAACACTAACACTAACCCCTAACCCCTAACACTAACCCTAACCTTAACCCCTAACCCTAACCCTAACCCTAACCCTAACCCTAACCCTAACCCTAACCCTAACCCTAACCCTATCCCTAACCCTAACCCTTACCCTAACACTAACACTAACCTTAACCCTAGCCCTAACCTTAACCCTCACCCTAACCCTCACCTTAACCCTAAACCTAACCCTAACACTAAACCTAACACCATAAATCCTAAACCCTAAACCCCGAAAAACCCTAAACACTAATTCCAAAAGCACCCTAAACCCTAAACTATAAACACTAAACGCTAAATAACCCTAAACCCTAAACCAAAAACACTAAACCCTAAACAAGCCTAAACCCTAAAACCATTAACACTATACCCTAAACAACCCTAAACACTTAACCCTAAACATTATACCCTAAACCCTAAAACACTATACAACCTTAAACCCTAAACCTTAAAATATCCTAAATCATAAATCCTGAACAACCCTAAACACTAAATTTTAAACAACCCTAAAAAACCCTAAACAACTCTAAACGCTAAAACCTTAACAACCCTAACCATTAAACAATCTTAAACGCTAAATTCTATACCCTAAACCTAAACCACCCTAAAACTTAAACAATCCTAAACCCTAAACCTTAAACCATAAGCCCTAAATTTTAAACCATAAATCTAAGAATAACCATAACCCTAACCCTAACCCTAAACCTAAACCTAACCCTAACCCCAACCCTAACCGTAACCCCATAACCCTAACCCTAACATTAAGCCTAACATAACCCCATAACCCTAACTCTAACCCTAACTCTAACCCTAATGCTAACCCTAAACCTAACCCTAACCCTAACCCTAACCCCTTAACCTTAATCCCTAAATCCTAAACCCTGAACAACCATAAATCCTAAACCCTGAACAACCCTAAATCATAAACCCTGAATAACCCTAAACACTAACCTCTAAACAACCCCAAACAACCCTAATCACTAAACCATAAACAACCCTAAACACTAAACCCTAAACAACCCTATACCCTAAACCTTAAACACTAAACCCTAAATAACCCTAAACCCTAAAACATTAACACTATACCCTAAACAACACTAAACACTAAACCCAAAAGAACCCTAAAACCTAAACCTTAAACACTAAACCTTAAACAACCCTAAACCCTAAACACTAAACCCTAAACAACCCTAAACTTTTAACCCTAAACACTATACCCTAAACAACCCTAAAACTTAAACCATCCTAAACTCTAAACCCTAAACCCTTAACCTAAACCACCCTAAATCTTAAACAATCATAAACCCTAAACCTTAAACCCTAAACACTAAACCCTAAACCCTAAACCTAACAATAACCATAACCCTAACCCCAACCTCTAAGCCTTACCCTAACACTAACCCTAACCCTAATCCTAACCCTAACCCTAACCCTAACCCTAACCTTAACCCTAACCCTAAACCTAATCCTAACCTTAACCTTAACCCTAATCCTAACCCTAACCCTTACCCTAACCCTAACCGTAACCATAACACTAAACTCTAAACCCTAAACCTAATCCACCCTAAACCTTAAACAATCCTAAACCATAAACCTTAGACCCAAAATCCTAAATCTAACAATAAACCTAAACCTAACCCTAAATCTAACCCTAACCGTAACCCTAACCCTAAACCCTCCCTGACCCTAACCCTAACCCTAACCCTAACCCTAACCCTAAACCTAACCCTGACCCTAATCCTAACACTAACCCTATTTCAAATTCAAACCCTAACACTAATCCTAAACTTAAACCTAACCCCATAATAATAACCCTAACCATAACACTAACACTAACCCTAAACCCTAACCCTAACCCTAACCCTAACCCTAACCTAACCCTAACCCTAACCCTAACCCTAACCCTAACCCTAACACTAACCCCTAACCCTTACCCTAACCCTAACCCTAACCCTAACCATTACCCTAACCCTAACCCTAACCCTAACTTTAACACTAACCGTAACCATAACACTAAACTCTAAACCTTAACCTAATCCACCCTAAAACTTAAACAATCCTAAACCATAAACCTTAAACCCTAAACCCTAAATCAAACAATAAACCTAAACCTGACCCTAAATATAACGCTAACCCTAACCCTAACCCTAAACCTAACCCTGACCCTAACCCTAACCCTAATCCTAACACTAACCATAACCCTAACCCTAACCCTAACCCTAACCTTAACCATAACCCTAACCCTAACCCTAACCCTAACCCTAACCCCTTAACCTTAATCCCTAAATCCTAAACCCTGAACAACCATAAATCCTAAACCCTGAACAACCATAAATCATAAACCCTGAATAACCCTAAACACTAACCTCTAAAAAACCCTAAACAACCCTAATCACTAAACCATAAACAACCCTAAACACTAAACCCTAAACAAACCTATACCCTAAACCTTAAACACTAAACCCTAAATAACCCTAAACCCTAAACCATTAACACTATACCCTAAACAACACTAAACACTAAACCCAAAACAACCCTAAAACCTAAAACTTAAACACTAAACCTTAAACAACCCTAAACCCTGAACACTAAACCCTAAACAACCCTAAACTTTTAACCCTAAACACTATACCCTAAACAACCCTAAACCTTAAACAATCCTAAACTCTAAACCCTAAACCCTTAACTAAAACCACCCTAAATCTTAAACAATACTAAACCCTAAACCTTAAACCCTAAACACTAAACCCTAAACCCTAAACCTAACAATAACCATAACCCTAACTCTAACCCCTAACCCTTACCCTAACCCTAACCCTAACCCTAATCCTAACCCTAACCCTAACCCTAACCCTAACCCTAACCCTAACCCTAAACCTAATCCTAACCCTAACCTTAACCTTAATCCTAACCCTAACCCTAACCCTAATCCGAACACTAAACCCTAAACCCTAAACCTAACCCTAACCTTAACACTAAACTCTAAACCCTAAACCTAATCTACCCTAAACCTTAAACAATCCTAAACCCAAAACCTTAGACCCTAAACACTAAACCCTAAACCTAACAATAAACTTAACCCTCACCCTAAAACTAACCCTAACCCTAAACCTAACCTTAACCGTAACCCTAACCCTAAACCTAACCCTAACCTTAAGCCTAACCATAAACCTAACCCTAACCCTAAACCTAACCTTAACCCTAACCCTAACCCTAAACCTAACAATAAACATAATCATAACCCTTACCCTAACCCTAACCCTAACCCTAAACGTAACCCTAACTCTAACCCTAACCGTAACACTAACCCTAACCCTAACCCTAACCCTAACCCTAACCCTAACCTTAACCTTAACCATAACACTAAACTCTAAACCCTAAACCTAATCCACCCTAAACCTTAAAAAATCCTAAACCATAAACCTTAAACCCTAAACCCTAAATCTAACAATAAACCTAAACCTAACCCTAAATCTATCCCTAACCCTAACACTAACCCTAAACCTAACCCTGACCTTAACCCTAACCCTAATCCTAACACTAACCATAACCCTAACCCTAACCCTAACCCTAAACTTAACCCTAACCATAACCCTAACCCTAAACCTAACCCTAACCCTAACCCAAACCCTAACCCTAAACCTAACCCTAACCCTAACCGTAACCATAACACTAAACTCTAAACCCTAAACCTAATCCACCCTAAACCTTAAACAATCCTAAACCACAAACCTTAAACCCTAAACCCTAAATCTAACAATAAACCTAAACCTAACTTTAAATCTAACCCTAACCCTAACCCTAACCCTAAACATAATCCTAACACTAACCAAAACCCAAACACTAACCCTAACCCTAACCCTAAACCTAACCCTAACCCTAAACCTCACACTAACCCTAATCCTAACACTAAAACTTAAACTTTAAATCTAACCCTAACCCTAACCCTACCCCTAACCCTAACAATAACCCTATCCCTAAACCTAACCCTGACCCTAATTCTAACACTAACCCTATTTCTAATTCTAACCCTAACACTAATCCTAAATTTAAACCTAACTCCCTAATAATAACACTAACCCTAAACCTAAACCTAACCCTAACCCTAACCCTAACCCTAACCCTAACCCTAACCCTAACCCTAACCCTAACCCTAACCCTAACCCTAACCCTAACCTAAACCCTAACCCCCCCAACCCTAACCTTAACCCTAACCATAACTCTAACCCTAAACCTAACCGTAACTCTAACTCTAACCCTAACACTGACCCTAACCCTAACCTTACCCTAACACTAACCCTAACCCTAACTCTAACCCTAACCCTAACCCTAACCCTAACCCTAACCGTAACCATAACACTAAACTCTAAACCCTAAACCTAATCCACCCTAAACCTTAAACAATCCTAAACCATAAACCTTAAACCCTAAACCCTAAATTTAACAATAAACCTAAACCTAACCCTAAATCTAACACTAACCCTAACCGTAAACCTAAACCTACCCCTGACCCTAATCCAAAGCCTAATCCTAACAATAACCATAACCCAAACAAAGACTAACCCTAACCCTAAACCTAACCCTAACCCTAAACCTCACACTAACCCTATCCCTTACCCTAACCCTAACACTAACCCTAACCCTAACTATAACCCTAACCCTAACACTATCCCAAACCCTAACACTTACCCTAACACTAACACTAACCTTAACCCTAACCCTAACCTTAACCCTCACCCTAACCCTCACCCTAACCCTAAACCTAACCCTAAAACCCTAAATCCTAAACCCTAAACCCAGAAAAACAGTAAACACGAATTCCAAAAGCACCCTAAACCCTAAACTATAAACACTAAACGCTAAAAAACCCTAAATCCTAAACCCTAAACACTAAACCCTAAACAAGCCTAAACCCTAAAACCATTAACACTATACCCTAAACAACCCTAAACCCTTAACCCTAAACATTATACCCTAAACCCAAAAACACTATACAACCTTAAACCCTAAACCTTAAAATATCCTAAATCATAAATCCTGAACAACCCGAAACACTAAATCATAAACAACCCTAAAAAAACCTAAAAACTTTAAACGCTAAAACCTAAACCACCCTAAAACATAAACAATCCTAAACCCTAAACCTTAAACCATAAACCCTAAATTTTAAACCATATATCTAAGAATAACCATAACCCTAACCTTAACCCTAAACCTAAACCTAACCCTAACCCCAACCTTAACCTTAACCCCATAACCCTAACCCTAACCTTAAGCCTAACATAACCACATAACCCTAACCTTAACCCTAACCCTAACACTAACCCTAACCCTAACCCTAACCCCTAACCCCTAACCCTAACCGTAACCCTAACACTAACCTTACCCTAACCCTAACCCTAACCCTAACCCTAAACCTAACCCTAACCCTAATCTTAACCCTAACCCTAACCTTAACCCTAACCTTAACCCTAACCCCTAACCCTTACCCTAACCCTAAACCTAAACCTAACCCTAAAACTAAACCTAACCCTAACTTTAACCGTAACCCTAACCCTAACCCTAACCCTAACACTAAACCTAAACCTAACCCTAACCCTAACCTTAACCCTAATCCTAACCCTAACCCTAACCCTAACCCCAACCGTAACCATAACACTAAACTCTAAACCCTAAACCTAATCCACCCTAAACCTTAAACAATCCTAAACCATAAACCGTAGACCCTAAACCCTAAATCTAACAATAAACCTAAACCTAACGCTAAATCTAACCCTAACCCTAAACCCTTTCTGACCCTAACCCTAACCCTAACCCTAACCCTAAACCTAACCCTGACCCTAATCTTAACACTAACCCTATTTCTAATTCTAACCCTAACACTAATCCTAAACTTAAACCTAACCCCCTAATAATAACCCTAAGCATTACACTAACCCTAACCCCTAACCCTAACCCTAACCCTAACCTAACCCTAACCCAAACCCTAACACTAACCCCCTAACTTTTACCCTAACCCTAACCCTAACCCTAACCCTAACCCTTACCATAACCCTAACCCTAACCCTAACCTTATCCCTAACCATAACCCTAACCGTAACCATAACACTAAACTCTAAACCCTAAACCTAATCCACCCTAATCCTTAAACAATCCTAAACCATAAACCTTAAACCCTAAACCCTAAATCTAACAATAAACCTAAACCTAACCCTAAATCTAACCCTAACCCTATCCCTAACCCTAAACCTAACCCTGACCCTAACCCTAACCCTAATCCTAACACTAACCATAACCCTAACCCTAACACTAACCCTAACCTTAACCCTAACCCTAACCCTAACCCTAACCGTAACCCTAACCCTAACCCTAACCCTAACCGTAACCATAATACTAAACTCTAAACCCTAAACCTAATCCACCCTAAACCTTAAACAATCCTAAACCATAAACCTTAAACCCTAAACCCTAAATCTAACAATAAACCTAAACCTAACCCTAAATATTACCCTAACCCTAACCCTAAACCTAAACCTAAACCTGACCCTAACCCTAACCCTAATCCTAACACTAATCATAACCCAAACACTAACCCTAACCCTAACCCTAAACCTAACCCTAAACCTCACACTATTCCTAATCCTAACACTAAACCCTAAACTTTAAATCTAACCCTAACCCTAATCCTACCCTTAACCCTAAACCTAACCCTATCCCTAAACCTAACCCTGACCCTAATAATAACACTAACCCTATTTCTAATTCTAACCCTAACACTAATCCTAAACTAAAACCTATCCCCCTAATAATAACCCTAACACTAAACCTAACCCTAACCCTAACCCTTACCCTAACCCTAACACTAACCCCTAACCCCTAACACTAACCCTAACCCTAACCCCTAACCCTAACCCTAACCCTAACCCTAAATCTAACCCTAACCCTAACCCTAACCCTAACCCTATCCCTAACCCTAACCCTTACCCTAACACTAACACTAACCTTAACCCTAACCCTAACCTTAACCCTCACCCTAATCCTCACCTTAACCCTAAACCTAACC
>NC_137980.1:61299273-61311773 GCF_963924665.1 Micromys minutus | reverse complement strand
TTAAACCCTAAACCCTAAATCTAACAATATACCTAAACCTAACCCTAAATCTAACCCTAACCCTATCCCTAAACCTAAACCTAACCCTGACCCTAACCCTGACCCTAATCCTAACACTAACCATAACCCTAACCCTAACACTAACCCTAACCTTAACCCTAACACTAACCCTAACCCTAACCCTAACTCTAACCCTAACCCTAACCCTAACCGTAACCATAATACTAAACTCTAAACCCTAAACCTAATCCACCCTTAAACTTAAACAATCCTAAACCATAAACCTTAAACCTTAAACCATAAATCTAACAATAAACCTAAACCTAACCCTAAATCTAACCCTAACCCTAACCCTAACCCAAAACATAAACCTGACCCTAACCCTAATCCTAATCCTAACACTAATCATAAACCAAGCACTAACCCTAACCCTAACCCTAAACCTAACCCTAAACCTCACACTATCCTAATCCTAACACTAAACCCTAAACTTTAAATCTAACCCTAACCCTAACCCTACCCTTAACCCTAAACCTAACCATATTTCTAAACCTAACCCTGACCCTAATCCTAACACTAACCCTATTTCTAATTCTAACCCTAACACTAATCCTAAACTAAAACCTAACCCCTAATAATAACCCTAACACTAAACCTAACCCTAACCCTAACCCTAACCCTAACACTAACACTAACCCCTAACCCCTAACACTAACCCTAAACCAAACCCCTAACCCTAACCCTAACCCTAACCCTAACTTTAACCTTAACCCTAACCCTAACCCTAACCCTATCCCTAACACTAACCCTTATTCTAACACTAACACTAACCTTAACCCTAACCCTAACCTTAACCCTCACCCTAACCCTCACCTTAACCCTAAACCTAACCCTAACACTAACCCTAACACCCTAAATCCTAAACCCTAAACCCCGAAAAACCCTAAACACTAATTCTAAAAGCACCCTAAACCCTAAACTATAAACACTAAACGCTAAAAAACCCTAAACCCTAAATCCTAAACACTAAACTCTAAACAATCCTAAACCCTAAAACCATTAACACTATACCCTAAACAACCCTAAACCCTTAACCCTAAACATTATACCCTAAACCCTAAAACACTATACAACCTTAAACCCTAAACCTTAAAATATCCTAAATCATAAATCCTGAACAAGCCTAAACACTAAATCATAAACAACCCTAAAAAACCCTAAACAACTCTAAACGCTAAAACCTAAACAACCCTAAACATTAAACAATCTTAAACGCTAAACCCTATACCCTAAACCTAAACCACCCTAAAACTTAAACAATCCTAATCCCTAAACCTTAAACCATAAACCCTAAATTTTAAACCATAAGTCTAAGAATAACCATAACCCTAACCCTAACCCTAAACCTAAACCTAACCCTAACCCCAACCCTAACCTTAACCCCATAACCCTAACCCTAATTTAAGCCTAACATAACCCCATAACCTTAAATCTAAGCCTAACTCTAACCCTAATGCTAACCCTAACCCTAACCCTAACCTTAACCCCTTAACCTTAATCCCTAAATCCTAAACCCTGAACAACCATAAATCCTAAACCCTGAACAACCCTAAATCATAAACCCTGAATAACCCTAAACACTAACCTCTAAACAACCCTAAACAAACCTAATCACTAAACCATAAACAACCCTAAACACTAAACCCTAAACAACCCTATACCCTAAACCTTAAACACTAAACCCTAAATAACCCTAAACCCTAAACCATTAACACTATACCCTAAACAACACTAAACACTAAACCCAAAAAAACCCTTAAACCTAAACCTTAAACACTAAACCTTAAACAACCCTAAACCCTAAACACTAAACCCTAAACAACCCTAAACTTTTAAACCTAAACACAATACCCTAAACAACCCTAAACCTTAATCTATCCTAAACTCTAAACCCTAAACCCTTAACCTAAACCACCCTAAATCTTAAACAATCCTAAACCCAAAACCTTAAACCCTAAACTCTAAACCCTAAACCCTAACCCTAACCCTAACCCTAACCCTAACCCTAACCCTAACCTAACCCTAACCCTAACCCTAACCCTAACATAACCCTAACCCTAACCCTAACCCTAACCCTAACACTAACCGTAACAATAACACTAAACTCTAAACCCTAAACCTAATCCACCCTAAAGTTTAAACAATCCTAAACCATAAACCTTAAACCCTAAACCCTAAATCTAACAATAAACCTAAACCTGACCCTAAATCTAACCCTAACCCTAACCCTAACCCTAAACCTAATCCTGACCCTAACAGTAACCCTAATCCTAACACTAACCATAACCTTAACCCTAACCCTAATCCTAACCTTAACCCTAACCCTAACCCTAACCCTAACCCTAACCCTAACCCTAACCCCTTAACCTTAATCCCTAAACCCTAAACCCTGAACAACCATAAATCCTAAACCCTGAACAACCCTAAATCATAAACCCTGAATAAATCTAAACACAAACCTCTAAACAACCCTAATCACTAAACCATAAACAACCCTAAACACTAAAACCTAAACAACCCTATATCCTAAACCTTAAACACTAAACCCTAAATAACCCTAAACCCTAAACCATTAACACTATACCCTAAACAACACTAAACACTAAACCCAAAACAACCCTAAAACCTAAACCTTAAACACTAAAACTTAAACAACCCTAAACTCTAAACACTAAAGCCTAAACAACCCTAAACTTTTAACCCTAAACACTATACCCTAAACAACCCTAAACCTTAAACAATCCTAAAGTCTAAACCCTAAACCCTTAACCTAAACCACCCTAAATCTTAAACAATCCTAAACCCTAAACCTTAAACCCTAAACACTAAACCCTAAACCCTAAACCTAAAAATAACCATAACCCTAACCCTAACCCCTAACCCTTACCCTAACCCTAACCATAACCCTAATCCTAACCCTAACCCTAACCCTAACCCTAACCCTAACCCTAACCCTAACCTTAACCCTAAACCTAATCATAACCCTAACCTTAACCCTAATCCTAACCCTAACCCTAACCCTAACCGTAACCATAACACTAAACTCTAAACCCTAAACCTAATCCACCCTAAACCTTAAACAATCTTAAACCATAAACCTTAGACCCTAAACCCTAAATCTAACAATAAACCTAAACCTAACCCTAAATCTAACCCTAACCCTAACCCTAACCCTCAACCCTCCCTGACCCTAACCCTAACCCTAACGCTAACCCTAACCCTAAACCTAACCCTGACCCTAATCCTAACACTAACCTTATTTCTAATTCTAACCCTAACACTAATCCTAAACTTAAACCTAACCCCCTAATAATAACCCTAACCCTAACACTAACCCTAACCCCTAACCCTCACCCTAACCCTAACCGTAACCCTAACCCTAACACTAACCCCTAACCCTTACCCTAACCCTAACCCTAACCCTAACCCTATCCATTACCCTAACCCTAACACTAACCCTAACCCTAACCCTAACCCTAACACTAACCGTAACCATACAGTAAACTCTAAACCCTAAACCTAATCCACCCTAAACCTTAAACAATCCTAAACCATAAACCTTAAACCCTAAACCCTAAATCTAACAATAAACCTAAACCTGACCCTAAATCTAACCCTAACCCTAACCCTAAACCTAACCCTGACCCTAAACCTAACCCTAATCCTAACACTAACCATAACCCTAACCCTAAGCCTAACACTAACCTTAACCCTAACCCTAACCCTAACCCTAACCCTAACCCTAACCCTAACCCTAACCCTAACCCTAACCGTAACCATAATACTAAACTCTAAACCCTAAACCTAATCCACCCTAAACCTTGAACAATCCTAAACCATAAACCTTAAACCCTAAACCCTAAACCTAACTATAAACCTAAACCTAACCCTTAATCTAACCCTAACCCTAACCCTAACCCTAAACCTAACCCTGACCCTAACCCTAACCCTAATCCTAACACTAACCATAACCCAAACACTAACCCTAACCCTAACCCTAAACCTAACCCTAACCCTAAACCTCAAACTATCCCTAATCCTAACACTAAACCCTAAACTTTAAATCTAACCCTAACCCTAACCCTACCCTTAACCCTAACCCTAACCCTATCCCTAAACCTAACCCTGACCCTAATCCTAACACTAAACCTATTTCTAATTCTAACCCTAACACTAATCCTAAACTTAAACCTAACCCCCTAATAATAACCCTAACACTAAACCTAACCCTAACCCTAACCCTAACCCTTACCCTAACCCTAACCTTAACCCTAACCCCTAACTCCTAACACTAACCCTGACCCTAACCCCTAACCCTAACCCTAACCCTAACCTAACCCTAACACTAACCCTAACCATAACCCTAACCCTAACCCTATCCCTAACTCTAACCCTTACCCTAACACTAACACTAATCTTAACCCTAACCCTAACCTTAACCCTCACCCTAACCCTCACGCCAACCCTCACCCTAACCCTAAACCTAACCCTAGCACTAACCCTAACACCCTAAATCCTAAACCCTAAACCCAGAAAAACCCTTAACACTAATTCCAAAAGCACCCTAAACCCTAAACTCTAAACACTAAACGCTAAAACACCCAAAACCCTAAACCCTAAACACTAAACCCTAAACAAGCCTAAACCCTAAAACCATTAACACTATACCCTAAACAACCCTAAACTCTTAACCCTGAACATTATAGCCTAAACCCTAAAACACTATACAACCTTAAACCCTAAACCTTAAAATATCCTAAATCATAAATCCTGAACAACCCTAAACACTAAATCATAAACAACCCTAAAAAAACCTAAACAACTCTAAACGCTAAAACATAAACAACCCTAAACATTAAACAATCTTAAACGCTAAACCCTATACCCTAAACCTAAACCACCCTAAAACTTAAACAATCCTAAACCCTAAACCTTAAACCATAAACCCTAAATTTTAAACCATAAATCTAAGAATAACCATAACCCTAACCCTAACCCTAAAACTAAACCTAACCCTAACACCAACCCTAACCTTAACCCCATAACCCTAACCCTAACCTTAAGCCTAACATAACCACATAACCCTAACCCTAACCCTCACCCTAACTCTAACCCTAACCCTAACCCTAACACTAACCTTAACCCTAACCCCTAACCCCTAACACTAACCCTAACCCTAACCCCTACACCTAACCCTAACCCTAACCCTAACCTTACCCTAACCCTAACCCTAACCCTAACCCTAACCCTAAACCTAACCTTAACCCTAACCCTAACCTTAACCCTAACCCTAACCCTAACCCCTAACCCTTACCCTAACCCTAACCCTAACCCTAACCCTAAACCTATCCCTGACCCTAATCCTAACACTAAACCTATTTCTAATTCTAACCCTAACACTAATCCTAAACTTAAACCTAACCCCCTAATAATAACCCTAACCCTAACACTAACCCTAACCCCTAACCCTAACCCTAACCCTAACCCTAACCTAACCCTAACCCTAACCCTAACCCTAACACAAACCGTAACACTAACCCCATAACTTTTACCCTAACCCTAACCCTAACCTTTACCATAACCCTAACCCTAACCCTAACCCTAACCCTAAACCTATCCCTGACCCTAATCCTAACATTAAACCTATTTCTAATTCTAACCCTAACACTAATCCTAAACTTAAACCTAACCCCCTAATAATACCCCTAACCCTAACACTAACCCTAACCTTAACCCTAACCCTAACCCAAACCCTAACACTAACCCTAACTCTAACCCTAACCCTAACCCTAACCGTAACCATAATACTAAACTCTAAACCCTAAACCTAATCGACCCTACACCTTAAACAATCCTAAACCATAAACCTTAAACCCTAAACCCTAAATCTAACAATAAACCTAAACCTAACCCTAAATCTAACCCTAACCCTAACCCTAACCCTAAACCTAAACCTGACCCTAACCCTAACCATAATCCTAACACTAATCATAACCCAAACACTAACCCTAACCCTAACCCTAAACCTAACCCTAAACCTCACACTATCCCTAATCCTAACACTAAACCCTAAACTTTAAATCTAATCCTAACCCTAACCCTACCCTTAACCCTAACCCTAACCCTATCCCTAAACCTAACCCTGACCCTAATCCTAACACTAACCCTATTTCTAATTATCACCCTAACACTAATCCTTAACTAAAACCTAATCCCCTAATAATAACCCTAACACTAAACCTAACCCTAACCCTAACCCTAACCCTAACACTAACCCCTAACCCCTAACACTAACCCTAACCCTAACCCCTAACCCTAACCCTAACCCTAACCCTAACCCTAACCCTAACCCTAACCCTAACCCTAACCCTATCCCTAACGCTAACCCTTACCCTAACACTAACACTAACCTTAACCCTAACCCTAACCTTAACTCTCACCCTAACCCTCACCCTAACCCTCACCCTAACCCTAACACTAACCCTAACACCCTAAATCCTAAACCCTAAACCCAGAAAAACCCTAAACACTAATTCCAAAAGCACCCTAAACCCTAAACTATAAACACTAAACGCTAAAAAACCCTAAACCCTAAACACTAAACACTAAACCCTAAACAAGCCTAAATCCTAAAACCATTAACACTATACCCTAAACAACCCTAAACCCTTAACCCTAAACATTATACCCTAAACCCTAAAACACTATACAACCTTAAACCCTAAACCTTAAAATATCCTAAATCATAAATCCTGAACAACCCTAAACACTAAATTATAAACAACCCTAAAAAATCATAAACAACTCTAAACGCTAAAACCTAAACAACCCTAAACATTAAACAATCTTAAAAGCTAAACCCTTTACCCTAAACCTAAACCACCCTAAAACTTAAAAAATCCTAAACCCTAAACCTTAAACCATAAACCCTAAAATTTAAACCATAAATCTAAGAATAACCATAACCCAAAACCTAAACCTAAACCTAAACCTAACCCTAACCCCAACCCTAACCTTAACCCCATAACCCTAACCCTAACCTTAAGCCTAACATAACCCCATAACCCTAACTCTAAACCTAACTCTAACCCTAATGCTAACCCTAACCCTAACCTTAACCCTAACCCCTTAACCTTAATCCCTAAATCCTAAACCCTGAACAACCATAAATCCTAAACCCTGAACAACCCTAAATCATAAACCCTAAATAACCCTAAACACAAACCTCTATACAACCCTAAACAACCCTAATCACTAAACCATAAATAACCCTAAACACTAAAGCCTAAACAACACTATACCCTAAACCTTAAACACTAAACCCTTAATAACCCTAAACCCTAAACCATTAACACTATACCCTAAACAACACTAAACACTAAACCCAAAACAACCCTAAAACCTAAACCTTAAACACTAAACCTTAAACAACCCTAAACCCTAAACACTAAACCCTAAACAACCCTAAACTTTTAACCCTAAACACTATACCCTAAACAACCCTAAACCTTAAACAATCCTAAACTCTAAACCCTAAACCCTTAACCTAAACCACCCTAAATCTTAAACAATCCTAAACCCTAAACCTTAAACCCTAAACACTAAACCCTAAACGCTAAACCTAACAATAACCATAACCCTAACCCTAACCTCTAAACCTTACCCTAACCCTAACCCTAACCCTAATCCTAACCCTAACCCTAACCCTAACCCTAACCCTAACCCTAACCCTAAACCTAATCGTAACCCTTACCTTAACCCTAATCCTAAACCTAACCCTAACCCTAACCCTAACCGTAACCATAACACTAAACTCTAAACCCTAAACCTAATCCAACCTAAACCTAAAACAATCATAAACCATAAACCTTAGACCCTAAATCCTAAATCTAACAATAAACCTAAACCTAACCCTAAATCTAACCCTAACCCTAACCCTAACCCTAAACCCTCCCTGACCCTAACCCTAACCCTAACCCTAACCCTAACCCTAAACCTAACCCTGACCCTAATCCTAACACTAACCCTATTTCTAATTCTAACCCTAACACTAATCCTAAACTTAAACCTAACCCCTAATAATAACCCTAACCCTAACACTAACCCTAACCCTTAACCCTAACCCTAACCTAACCCTAACCCTAACACTAACCCTAACACAAACCCTAACACTAACCCCCTAACTTTTACCCTAACCCTAACCCTAACCCTAAACCTAACCCTTACCATAACACTAACCCTAACCCTAACCCCATCCCTAACCCTAACCCTAACCGTAACCATGACACTAAACTCTAAACCCTAAACTTAATCCACCCTAAACCTTAAACAATCCTAAACCATAAACCTTAAACCCTAAACCCTAAATCTAACAATAAAACTAAACCTAACCCTAAATCTAACCCTAACCCTATCCCTTACCCTAAACCTAACCCTGACCCTAACCCTAACCCTAATCCTAACACTAACCTTAACCCTAACCCTAACACTAACCCTAACCTTAACCCTAACCCTAACCCTAACCCTAACCCTAACTCTAACCCTAACCCTAACCCTAACCGTAACCATAATACTAAACTCTAAACCCTAAACCTAATCCACCCTTAAACTTAAACAATCCTAAACAATAAACCTTAAACCCTAAACCCTAAATCTATCAATAAACCTAAACCTAACCCTAAATCTAACCCTAACCCTAACCCTAAACATAAACCTGACCCTAACCCTAATCCTAATCCTAACACTAATCATAACCCAAAAACTAACCCTAACCCTAACCCTAAACCTAACACTAAACCTCACACTGTCCCTAATCCTAACACTAAACCCTAAACTTTAAATCTAACCCTAACCCTAACCCTACCCTTAACCCTAACCCTAACCATATTTCTAAACCTAACCCTGACCCTAATCCTAACACTAACCCTATTTCTAATTATAACCCTAACACTAATCCTAAACTAAAACCTAACCCACTAATAATAAACCTAACACTAAACCTAACCCTAACCCTAATCTTAACCCTAACCCTAACACTAACCCCTAACCCCTAACACTAACCCTAACCCAAACCCCTAACCCTAACCCTAACCCTAACCCTAACCTTAACCCTAACCCTAACACTAACCCTATCCCTATCCCTAACCCTAACCCTTATTCTAACACTAACACTAACCTTAACCCTAAACCTAACCTTAACCCTCACCCTAACCCTCACCTTAACCCTAAACCTAACCCTAACACTAACCCTAACACCCTAAATCCTAAACTCTAAACCCCGAAAAACCCTAAACACTAATTCCAAAAGCACCCTAAACCCTAAACTATAAACACTAAACGCTAAAAAACCCTAAACCGTAAACACTAAACACTAAACCCTAAACAAGCCTAAACCCTAAAACCATTAACACTATACCCTAAACAATCCTAAACCCTTAACCCTAAACATTATACCCTAAACCCTAAAACACTATACAACCTTAAACCCTAAACCTTAAAATATCCTAAATCATAAATCCTGAACAAGCCTAAACACTAAATCATAAACAACCATAAAAAAAACCCTAAAAAACTCTAAACGCTAAAACCTAAACAACCCTAAACATTAAACAATCTTAAACGCTAAACCCTATACCCTAAACGTAAACCACCCTAAAACTTAAACAATCCTAAACCCTAAACCTTAAACCATAAACCCTAAATTTTAAACCATAAATCTAAGAATAACCATAACCCTAACCCTAACCCTAACCCTAAACCTAAACCTAACCCTAACCCCAACCCTAACCTTAACCCCATAACCCTAACCCTAACCTTAAGCCTAACATAACCCCATAACCTTAACTCTAACCCTAACTCTAACCCTAACCCTAACCCTAACCCTAACCCTAACCCTAACCTTAACCCCTTAACCTTAATCCCTAAATCCTAAACCCTGAACAACCATAAATCCTAAACCCTGAACAACCCTAAATCATAAACCCTGAATAACCCTAAACACTAACCTCTAAACAACCCTAAACAACCCTAATCACTAAACCATAAACAACCCTAAACACTAAACCCTAAACAAACCTGTACCCTAAACCTTAAACACTAAACCCTAAATAACCCTAAACCCTAAACCATTAACACTATACCCTAAATAACACTAAACACTAAACCCAAAACAACCCTAAAACCTAAACCTTAAACACTAAACCTTAAACAACCCTAAACCCTAAACACTAAACCCTAAACAACCCTAAACTTTTAACCCTAAACACTATACCCTAAACAACCCTAAACCTTAAACAATCCTAAACTCTAAACCCTAAACCCTTAACCTAAACCACCCTAAATCTTAAACAATCCTAAACCCTAAACCATAAACCCTAAACACTAAACCCTAAACCCTAAACCTAACAATAACCATAACCCTAACCCTAACCCCAAACCCTTACCCTAACCCTAACCCTAACCCTAACCCTAATCCTAACCCTAACCCTAAACCTAACCCTAACCCTAATCCTAACCCTAACCCTAACCCTAAACCTAATCCTAACCCTAACCTTAACCCTAATCCTAACCCTAACCCTAACCCTAACCCTAACCCTAACCGTAACCATAACACTAAAGTCTAAACCCTAAACCTAATCCACCCTAAACCTTAAACAATCCTAAACCATAAACCTTAGACCCTAAATCCTAAATCTAACAATAAACCTAAACCTAACCCTAAATTTAACCCTAACCCTAACCCTAGCCCTAAACCCTCCCTGACCCTAACCCTAACCCTAACCCTAACCCTAAACCTAACCCTGACCCTAATCCTAACACTAAACCTATTTCTAATTCTAACCCTAACACTATTCCTAAACTTAAACCTAACACCCTAATAATAACCCTAACACTAACACTAACCCTAACCCCTAACCCTAACCCTAACCCTAACCCTAACCCAAACCCTAACACTAACCCCTAACCCTTACCCTAACCCTAACCCTAACTCTAACCCTATCCATTACCCTAACCCTAAACCTAACCCTAACCCTAACCCTAACACTAACCGTAACCATAACACTAAACTCTAAACACTAAAACTAATCCACCCTAAACCATAATAATCCTAAACCATAAACCTTAAACCCTAAACCCTAAATCTAACAATTAACCTAAACCTGACCCTAAATCTAACACTAACCCTAACCCTAACCCTAAACCTAACCCTGACCCTAACCCTAACCCTAATCCTAACACTAACCATAACCCTAACCCTAACCCTAACCCTAACCCTAACCTTAACCCTAACCCTAACCCTAACCCTAACCCTAACCCTTACCCTAACCCTAACCTTAACCCTAACCCTAACCCCTTAACCTTAATCCCTAAATCCTAAACCCTGAACAACCATAAATCCTAAACCCTGAACAACCCTAAATCATAAATCCTGAATAACCCTAAACACTAACCTCTAAACAACACTTAACAACCCTAATCACTAAACCATAAACAACCCTAAAGACTAAACCCTAAACAACCCTATACCCTAAACCTTAAACACTAAAGCCTAAATAACCCTAAACCCTAAACCATTAACACTATACCCTAAACAACACTAAACACTAAACCCAAAACAACCCTAAAACCTAAACCTTAAACACTAAACCTTAAACAACCCTAAACCCTAAACACTAAACCCTGAAGAACCCTAAACTTTTAACCCTAAACACTATACCCTAAACAACCCTAAACCTTAAACAATCATAAACTCTAAACCCTAAACCCTTAACCTAAACCACCCTAAAGCTTAAACAATCCTAATCCCTAAACCTTAAACCCTAAACACTAAACCCTAAAACCTAAACCTAACAATAACCATAAGCCTAACCCTAAACCCTAACCCTTACCCTAACCCTAACCCTAACCCTAATCCTAACCCTAACCCTAACCCTAACCCTAACCCTAACCCTAAACCTAATCCTAACCCTTACCCTAACCCTAACTTTAACCCTAACCCTAACCCTAACACTAAACCCTAAACCCTAAACCTAACCCTAACCCTAAAACTAAACTTTAAATCCTAAACATAATCTACCCTAAACCTTAAACAATCCTAAACCCTAAACCCTGAACCCTAAACCTAACCCTAACCCTAACCCTAAAACTAACCATAACCCTAACACTAAATTGTAAACCCTAAATTTAAGTTACGATAAAACTTAAACAATCCTAAACCCTAAACCTTAAACCCTAAACCTAACAATTACCATAACCCTAACCCTAATCCTAACCCTAACCCTAACCCTAAACGTAACCCTAACACTAAACCTAACCCTAACCCTAATCCTAACCCTAAACCTAACCCTAACACTAAACCTAATCCTAACCCTAACCCTAACCCTAAACCTGACCCTAACCCTAACCCTAACCCTAACCCTAATCCTAACTCTAACCCTAAT
>NC_137980.1:61281773-61291773 GCF_963924665.1 Micromys minutus | reverse complement strand
ACCCTAAACCATTAACACTATACCCTAAACAACACTAAAAATTAACCCAAAACAACCCTAAAACCTAAACCTTAAACACTAAAACTTAAACAACCCTAAACACTAAACACTAAAGCCTAAACAACCCTAAACTTTTAACCCTAAACACTATACCCTAAACAACCCTAAACCTTAAACAATCCTAAAGTCTAAACCCTAAACCCTTAACCTAAACCACCCTAAATCTTAAACAATCCTAAACCGTAAACCTTAAACCCTAAACCTTAAACCCTAAACCCTAAACCTAACAATAACCATAACCCTAACCCTAACCCCTAACCCTTACCCTAACCCTAAACCTAACCCTAATACTAACCCTAACCCTAACCCTAACCCTAACCCTAACCCTAACCCTAACTCTAAACCTAATCCTAACCCTAACCTTAACCCTAATCCTAACCCTAACCCTAACCCTACCTCTAACCATAACCATAACACTAAACTCTAAACCATAAACCTAATCCACCCTAAAACTTAAACAATCCTAAACCATAAACCTTAGACCCTAAATCCTAAATCTAACAATAAACATAAACCTAACCCTAAATCTAACCCTAACCCTAACCCTAACCCTAAACCCTCCCTGAACCTAACCCTAACCCTAACCCCAACCCTAACCCTAACCCTAAACCTAACCCTGACCCTAATCCTAACACTAACCCTATTTCTAATTCTAACCCTAACACTAATCCTAAACTTAAACCTAACCCCCTAAAAATAACCCTAACCCTAACACTAACCCTAACCCCTAACCTTAACCCTAACCCTTACCCTAACCCTAACCCTAACAATAAACCCTAACCTTTACCCTAACCCTTACCCTAACCCTAACCCTAACCATTACCCTAACCCTAACCCTAACCCTAACCCTAACCCTAACCCTAACACTAACCGTAACCATAACACTAAACTCTAAACCCTAAACCTAATCCACACTAAACCTTAAACAATCCTAAACCATAAACCTTAAACCCTAAACCCTAAATCTAACAATAAACCTAAACCTGACCCTAAATCTAACCCTAATCCTAACCCTAACCCTAAACCTAACCCTGACCCTAATCCTAACACTAACCCTATTTCTAATTCTAACCCTAACACTAATCCTAAACTTAAACCTAACCCCCTAATAATAACCCTAACCCTAACACTAACCCTAACCCCTAACCCTAACCCTAACCCTAACCCTAAACCTAACCTAACCATAACCCTAACCCTAACCCTAACACTACCCCTAACCCTTACCCTAACCCTAACCCTAACCCTAACCCTAACCTTTACCCTAACCCTAACCCTAACCCTAACCCTAACACTAACCATTACCATAACACTAAACTCTAAACCCTAAACCTTATCCACCGTAAACCTTAAACAATCCTAAACCATAAACCTTAAACCCTAAACCCTAAATCTAACAATAAACCTAAACCTGACCCTAAATCTAACCCTAACCCTAACCCTAACCCTAAACCTAACCCTGACCCTAACCCTAACCCTAATCCTAACACTAACCATAACCCTAACCCTAACCCTAACCCTAACCTTAACCCTAACCCTAACCCTAACCCTAACCCTAACCCTAACTCTAACCCTAACCCTAAACCTAACCCTAACCCCTTAACCTTAATCCCTAAATCCTAAACCCTGAACAACCATAAATCCTAAACCCTGAACAACCCTAAATCATAAACCCTGAATAACCCTAAACAATAACCTCTAAACAACCCTAAACAACCCTAATCACTAAACCATAAACAACCCTAAACACTAAACCCTAAACAACCCTATACCCTAAACCTTAAACAGTAAACCCTAAATAATTCTAAAACCTAAACCATTAACACTATACCCTAAACAACACTAAACATTAACCCAAAACAACCCTAAAACCTACACCTTAAACACTAAAACTTAAACAACCCTAAACCCTAAACACTAAAGCCTAAACAACCCTAAACTTTTAACCCTAAACAACCCTAAACCTTAAACAATCCTAAAGTCTAAACCCTAAACCCTTAACCTAAACCACCCTAAATCTTAAACAATCCTAAACCCTAAACCTTAAACCCTAAACACTAAACCCTAAACCCTAAACCTAACAATAACCATAACCCTAACCCTAACCCCTAACCCTTACCCTAACCCTAACCCTAACCCTAATCCTAACCCTAACCCTAACCCTAACCCTAACCCTAACCCTAACCCTAACCCTAACTCTAAACCTAATCCTAACCCTAACCTTAACCCTAATCCTAACCCTAACCCTAACCCTAACCCTAACCGTAACCATAACACTAAACTCTAAACCCTAAACCTAATCCACCCTTAACCTTAAACAATCCTAAACCATAAACCTTAGACCCTAAATCCTAAATCTAACAATAAACCTAAACCTAACACTAAATCTAACCCTAACCCTAACCCTAAACCCACCCTGACCCTAACCCTAACCCTAACCCTAACCCTAACCCAAACACTAAACCTAACCCTGACCCTAATCCTAACACTAACCCTATTTCTAATTCTAACCCTAACACTAATCCTAAACTTAAACCTAACCCCCTAATAATAACTCTAACCCTAACACTAACCCTAACCCCTAACCCTAACCATAACCCTAACCCTAACCCTAACCCTAACACTAACCCCTAACCCTTACCCTAACCCTAACCCTAACCATTACCCTAACCCTAACCCTAACCCTAACCCTAACACTAACCGTAACCATAACACTAAACTCTAAACCCTAAACCTTATCCACCCTAAACCTTAAACAATCCTAAACCATAAACCTTAAACCCTAAACCCTAAATCTAACAATAAACCTAAACCTGACCCTAAATCTAACCCTAACCCTAACCCTAACCCTAAACCTAACCCTGACCCTAAACCTAACCCTAATCCTAACACTAACCATAACCCTAACCCTAACCCTAACCCTAATCTTAACCCTAACCCTAACCCTAACCCTAAACCTAACCCTAAACCTAACCCTAACCCTAACCCTAAACCCTTAACCTTAATCCCTAAATCCTAAACCCTGAACAACCATAAATCCTAAACCCTGAACAACCCTAAATCATAAACCCTGAATAACCCTAAACACTAACCTCTAAACAACCCTAAACAACCCTAATCACTAAACCATAAAAAACCCTAAACACTAAACCCTAAACAACCCTATACCCTAAACCTTAAACACTAAACCCTAAATAACCCTAAACCCTAAACCATTAACACTATACCCTAAACAACACTAAACATTAACCCAAAACAACCCTAAAACCTAAACCTTAAACACTAAAACTTTAACAACACTAAACCCTAAACACTAAAGCCTAAACAACCCTAAACTTTTAACCCTCAACACTATACCCTAAACAACCCTAAACCTTAAACAATCCTAAAGTCTAAACCCTAAACCCTTAACCTAAACCACCCTAAATCTTAATCAATCCTAAACCCTAAACCTTAAACCCTAAACACTAAACCCTAAACCCTAAACCTAAAAATAACCATAACCCTAACCCTAACCCCTAACCCTTACCCTAACCCCAACCCTAACCCTAATCCTAACCCTAACCCTTACCCTAACCCTAACCCTAACCCTAACCCTAACCCTAACCCTAACTCTAAACCTAATCCTAACCCTAACCTTAACCCTAATCCTAACCCTAACCCTAACTCTAACCCTAACCGTAACCATAACACTAAACTCTAAACCCTAAACCTAATCCACCCTAAACCTTAAACAATCCTAAACCATAAACCTTAGACCCTAAATCCTAAATCTAACAATAAACCTAAACCTAACCCTAAATCTAACCCTGACCCTAACCCTAACCCTAAACCCTCCCTGACCCTAACCCTAACCCTAACCCTAACCCTAAACCTAACCCTGACCCTAATCCTAACACTAAACCTATTTTTAATTCTAACCCTAACACTAATCCTAAACTTAAACCTAACCCCCTAATAATAACCCTCACCATAACACTAACCCTAACCCCTAACCTTAACCCTAACCCTAACCCTAACCCTAACCCTAACACTAACCCCTAACCCTTACCCTAACCCTAACCCTAACACTAACCCTAACCATTACCCTAACCCTAACCCTGACCCTAACCCTATCCCTAACCCTAACACTAACCGTAACCATAACACTAAACTCTAAACCCTAAACCTAATCCACCCTAAACCTTAAACAATCCTAAACCATAAACCTTAAACCCTAAACCCTAAATCTAACAATAAACCTAAACCTGACCCTAAATCTAACCCTAACCCTAACCCTAACCCTAAACCAGACCTTGACCCTAAACCTAACCCTAATCCTAACACTAACCATAACCCTAACCCTAACCCTAACCCTAATCTTAACCCTAACCCTAACCCTAACCCTAACCCTAACCCTAAACCTAACCCTAACCCTAACCCTAACCCCTTAACCTTAATCCCTAAATCCTAAACCCTGAACAACCATAAATCCTAAACCCTGAACAACCCTAAATCATAAACCCTGAATAACCCTAAACACTAACCTCTAGACAATCCTAAACAACCCTAATCACTAAACCATAAAAAACCCAAAACACTAAACCCTAAACAACCCTATACCCTAAAACTTAAACACTAAATCCTAAATAACCCTAAACCCTAAACCATTAACACTATACCCTAAACAACACTAAACATTAACCCAAAACAACCCTAAAACCTAAACCTTAAACACTAAAACTTAAACAACCCTAAACCCTAAACACTAAAGCCTAAACAACCCTAAATTTTTAACCCTCAACACTATACCCTAAACAACCCTAAACCTTAAACAATCCTAAAGTCTAAACCCTAAACCCTTAACCTAAACCACCCTAAATCTTAAACAATACTAAACCCTAAACCTTAAACCCTAAACACTAAATCCTAAACCCTAAACCTAACAATAACCATAACCCTAACCCTAACCCCTAACCCTTACCCTAACCCCAACCCTAACCCTAATCCTAACCCTAACCCTAACCCTAACCCTAACCCTAACCCTAACCCTAACTCTAAACCTAATCCTAACCCTAACCTTAACCCTAATCCTAACCCTAACCCTAACCCTAACCCTAACCGTAACCATAACACTAAACTCTAAACCCTAAACCTAATCCACCCTAAACCTTAAACAATCCTAAACCATAAACCTTAGACCCTAAATCCTAAATCTAACAATAAACCTAAACCTAACCCTAAATCTAACCCTGACCCTAACCCTAACCCTAAACCCTCCCTGACCCTAACCCTAACCCTAACCCTAACCCTAAACCTAACCCTGACCCTAATCCTAACACTAAACCTATTTCTAATTCTAACCCTAACACTAATCCTAAACTTAAACCTAACCCCCTAATAATAACCCTAACCCTAACACTAACCCTAACCCCTAACCTTAACCCTAACCCTAACCCTAACCCTAACCCTAACACTAACCCCTAACCCTTACCTTAACCCTATCCCTAACCCTAACCCTAACCATTACCCTAACCCTAACCCTGACACTAACCCTAACCCTAACCATTAACACTAACCGTAACCATAACACTAAACTCTAAACCCTAAACCTAATCCACCCTAAACCTTAAACAATCCTAAACCATAAACCTTAGACCCTAAATCCTAAATCTAACAATAAACCTAAACCTAACCCTAAATCTAACCCTAACCCTAACCCTAACCCTAAACCCTCCCTGACGCTAACCCTAACCCTAACCCTAACCCTAAACCTAACCCTGACCCTAATCCTAACACTAACCCTATTTCTAATTCTAACCCAAACACTAATTTTAAACTTAAACCTAACCCTCTAATAATAAACCTACCCCTAACACTAACCCTAAACGCTAACCTTAACCCTAACCCTAACCCTAACCCTAACCCTAACCCTAACCCTAACACTAACCCCTAACCCTTACCCTAACCCTAACCCTAACCCTAACCCTAACCATTACCCTAACCCTAACCCTAACCCTAACACTAACCGTAACCATAACACTAAACTCTAAACCCTAAACCTAATCCACCCCAAACCTTAAACAATCCTAAACCATAAACCTTAAACCCTAAACCCTAAATCTAACAATAAACCTAAACCTGACCCTAAATCTAACCCTAACCCTAACCCTAACCCTAAACCTAACCCTGAGTCTAACCCTAACCCTAACCTTAACCCTAACCTTAACCCTAACCCTAACCTTAACCCTAACCCTAACCTTAACCCTAACCCTAACCCCTTAACCTTAATCCCTAAATCCTAAACCCTGAACAACCATAAATCCTAAACCCTGAACAACCCTAAATCATAAACCCTGAATAACCCTAAACACTAGCCTCTAAACAACCCTAAACAACCCTAATCACTAAACCATAAACAACCCTAAACACTGAACCCTAAACAACCCTATACCCTAAACCTTAAACACTAAACCCTAAATAACCCTAAACCCTAAACCATTAACACTATACCCTAAACAACACTAAACATTAACCCAAAACAACCCTAAAACCTAAACCTTAAACACTAAAACTTAAACAACCCTAAACCCTAAACACTAAAGCCTAAACAACCCTAAACTTTTAACCCTAAACACTATACCCTAAACAACCCTAAACCTTAAACAATCCTAAAGTCTAAACCCTAAACCCTTAACCTAAACCACCCTAAACCTTAAACAATCCTAAACCCTAAACCTTAAACCCTAAACACTAAACCCTAAACCCTAAACCTAACAATAACCATAACCCTAACCCTAACCCCTAACCCTTACCCTAACCCTAACCCTAATCCTAATCCTAACCCTAACCCTAACCCTAACCCTAACCCTAACCCTAACCCTAACCCTAACCCTAAATCTAATCCTAACCCTTACCCTAACCCTAACTTTAACCCTAACCCTAATCCTAACACTAAACCATAAACCCTAAACCTAACCCTAACCCTAAAACTAAACTTTAAATCCTAAGCCTAATCTACCCTAAACCTTAAACAATCCTAAACCATAAACCCTGAACCCTAAACCTAACCCTAACCCTAACACTAACCATAACCCTAACACTAAATAGTAAACCCTAAATTTAAGTTACGATAAACCTTAAACAATCCTAAACCCTAAACCTTAAACCCTAAACCTAACAATTACCATAACCCTAACCCTAATCCTAACCCTAACCCTAACCCTAAACGTAACCCTAACACTAAACCTAACGTAAAACACTAACCCTAACCCTAAACCTTACACTAACACTAAATGTAGTCCTAACCCTAACCTTAACCCTAAACCTGACCCTAACCCTAACCCTAACCCTAACCCTAATCCTAACTCTAACCCTAATCCTAACAATAAACCTAAACCTAACCCTAAACCTAACCCTAAACCTAACACTAACCTTAACCCTAACCCTAAACCTAACCCTAACAGTAATCCCTAAACCCTAAACCTAACCCTAACGATATCCAAAACACAAAACTCTAAACCCTAAAAATAATCCACCCTAAACCTAAACAATCCTAAAACCTAAACCGTTACTTTAAACCATAAACTCTAAACCTAACAATATCCATGACCCTAAACGTAACCCTAAACCTAACCCTAACCCTAACCCTAATCCGAACACTAAACCCTAAACCCTAAACCTAACCCTAACCTTAACACTAAACTCTAAACCCTAAACCTAATCTACCCTAAACCTTAAACAATCCTAAACCCAAAACCTTAGACCCTAAACACTAAACCCTAAACCTAACAATAAACCTAACCCTAACCCTAACCCTAACCCTAATCTTAAACCTAACCCTAACCGTAACCCTAACCCTAAACCTAACCCTAAACTTAAGCCTAACCATAAACCTAACCCTAACCCTAAACCTAACCTTAACCCTAACCCTAACCCTAAACCTAACAATAAACATAATCATAACCCTTACCCTAACCCTAACCCTAACCCTAACCGTAACCCTAACCCTAAACCTAACCGTAACACTAACCCTAACCCTAACCCTAACCCTAACCCTAACCCTAACCTTAACCTTAACCATAACACTAAACTCTAAACCCTAAACCTAATCCACCCTAAACCTTAAAAAATCCTAAATCATAAACCTTAAACCCTAAACCCAAAATCTAACAATAAACCTAAACCTAACCCTAAATCTATCCCTAACCCTAACCCTAACCCTAAACCTAACCCTGACCTTAACCCTAACCCTAATCCTAACACTAACCATAACCCTAACCCTAACCCTAACCCCAACCTTAACCCTAACCATAACCCTAACCCTAAACCAAACCCTAACCCTAACCCAAACCCTAACCCTAAACCTAACCCTAACCCTAACCGTAACCATAACACTAAACTCTAAACCCTAAACCTAATCCACCCTAAACCTTAAACAATCCTAAACCACAAACCTTAAACCCTAAACCCTAAATCTAACAATAAACCTAAACCTAACCCTAAATCTAACCCTAACCCTAACCCTAAACCTAAACCTAATCCTAACACTAACCATAACCCAAACACTAACCCTAACCCTAACCCTAAACCTAACCCTAACCCTAAACCTCACACTAACCCTAATCCTAACACTAAACCTTAAACTTTAAATCTAACCCTAACCCTAACCCTACCCCTAACCCTAACCCTAACCCTATCCCTAAACCTAACCCTGACCCTAATACTAACACTAACCCTATTTCTAATTCTAACCCTAACACTAATCCTAAATTTAAACCTAACTCCCTAATAATAACCCTAACCCTAAACCTAACCCTAACCCTAACCCTAACCCTAACCCTAACCCTAACCCTAACCCTAACCTAAACCCTAACCCCCCCAACCCTAACCATAACCCTAACCCTAACCCTAACCGTAACTCTAACCCTAACCCTAACCGTAACTCTAACCCTTACCCTAACACTAACCCTAACCCTTACCGTAACCCTAACCCTAACCCTAACCCTAACCCTAACTCTAACCCTAACCGTAACCATAACACTAAACTCTAAACCCTAAACCTAATCCACCCTAAACCTTAAACAATCCTAAACCATAAAATTTAAACCCTAAACCCTAAATCTAACAATAAACCTAAACCTAACCCTAATTCTAACACTAACCCTAACCGTAAACCTAAACCTACCCCTGACCCTAATCCAAAGCCTAATCCTAACAATAACCATAACCCAAACAAAGACTAACCCTAACCCTAAACCTAACACTAACCCTAAACCTCACACCTACCCTATCCCTAACCCTAACCCTAACCCTAACACTAACCCTCACCCTAACCCTAAGACTATCCCTAACACTAACCCTTACCCTAACACTAACACTAACTTTAACCCTAACCCTAACCTTAACCCTCATCCTAAGCCTCACCCTATCACTAAACCTAACCCTAAAACCCTAAATCCTAAACCCTAAACCCAGAAAAACCCTAAACACTAATTCCAAAAGCACCCTAAACCCTAAACTCTAAACACTAAACGCTAAAAAAACCTAAACCCTAAACCCTAAACACTAAACCCTAAACAAGCCTAAACCCTAAAACAATTAACACTATACCCTAAACAACCCTAAACTCTTAACCCTAAACATTATAGCCTAAACCCTAAAACACTATACAACCTTAAACCCTAAACCTTAAAATATCCTAAATCATAAATCCTGAACAACCCTAAACACTAAATCCTAAACAACCCTAAAAAAACCTTAACAACTCTAAACGCTAAAACATAAACAACCCTAAACATTAAACAATCTTAAACGCTAAACCCTATACCCTAAACCTAAACCACCCTAAAACTTAAACAATCCTAAACCCTAAACCTTAAAACATAAACCCTAAATTTTAAACCATAAATCTAAGTATAACCATAACCCTAACCCTAACCCTAAACCTAAACCTAACCCTAAC
>NC_137980.1:61261773-61274273 GCF_963924665.1 Micromys minutus | reverse complement strand
CCAAAACAACCCTAAAACCTAAACCTTAAACACTAAACCTTAAATAACCCTAAACCCTAAACACTAAACCCTAAACAACCCTAAACTTTTAACCCTAAACTCTATACCCTAAACAACCTTAAACCTTAAAAAATCCTAAACTCTAAACCCTAAACCCTTAACCTCAACCACCCAAAACCTTAAACAATCCTAAACCCTAAACCTTAAACCCTAAACACTAAACCCTAAACCCTAAACCTAACAATAACCATAACCCTAACCCTAACACCTAACCCTTACCCTAACCCTAACCCTAACCCTAATCCTAACCCTAACCCTAACCCTAACCCTAACCCTAACCCTAAACCTAATCCTAACCCTAACCTTAACCCTAATCCTAACCCTAACACTAACCCTAACCCTAACCGTAACCATAACACTAAACTCTAAACCCTAAACCTAATCCACCCTAAACCTTAAACAATCCTAAACCATAAACCTTAGACCCTAAATCCTAAATCTAACAATAAAACTAAACCTAACCCTAAATCTAACCCTTACCCTAACCCTAACCCTAAACCCTCCCTGACTTTAACCCTAACCCTAACCCTAACCCTAACCCTAAACCTAACCCTGACCCTAATCCTAACACTAACCCTATTTCTAATTCTAACCCTAACACTAATCCTAAACTTAAACCTAACCCCCTAATAATAACCCTAACCCTAACACTAACCCTAACCCCTAACCCTAACCCTAACCCTAACCCTAACCCTAACCTAACCCTAACCCTAACCCTAACCCTAACCCTAACCCAAACCCTAACACTAACCCCCTAACTTTTACCATAACCCTAACCCTAACCCTAACCCTAACCCTTACCATAACCCTAACCCTAACCCTAAACCCATCCCTAACCCTAACCCTAACCGTAACCATAACACTAAACTCTAAACCCTAAACCTAATCCACCCTAAACCTTAAACAATCCTAAACCATAAACCTTAAAACCTAAACCCTAAATCTAACAATAAACCTAAACATGACCCTAAATCTAACCCTTACCCTAACCCTAACCCTAACCCTAACCCTAAACCTAAACCTGACCCTAACCCTAACCCAAACCCTAACCCTAACCCTAACCCTAACCCTAACCCTAACCCCTTAACCTTAATCCCTAAATCCTAAACCCTGAACAACCATAAATCCTAAACCCTGAACAACCCTAAATCATAAACCCTGAATAACCCTAAACACTAACCTCTAAACAACCCTAAACAACCCTAATCACTAAACCATAAACAACCCTAAACATTACACCCTAAACAACCCTATACCCTAAACCTTAAACACTAAACCCTAAATAAACCTAAACCCTAAACCATTAACACTATACCCTAAACAACACTAAACACTAAACCCAAAACAACCCTAAAACCTAAACCTTAAACACTAAACCTTAAACAACCCTAAACCCTAAACACTAAACCCTAAACAACCCTAACTTTTAACCCTAAACACTATACCCTAAACAACCCTAAACCTTAAACAATCCTAAACTCTAAACCCTAAACCCTTAACCTAAACCACCCTAAATCTTAAACAATCCTAAACCCTAAACCTTAAACCCTAAACACTAAACCCTAAACCCTAAACCTAACAATAACCATAACCCTAACCCTAACCCCTAACCCTTACCCTAACCCTAACCCTAACCCTAATCCTAACCCTAACCCTAACCCTAACCCTAACCCTAACCCTAACCCTAACCCTAACCCTAAACCTAATCCTAACCCTAACCTTAACCCTAATCCTAAACCTAACCCTAACCCTAACCCTAACCCTAACCATAACACTAAACTCTAAACCCTAAACCTAATCCACCCGAAACCTTAAACAATCCTAAACCATAAACCTTAGACCCTAAATCCTAAATCTAACAATAAACCTAAACCTAACCCTAAATCTAACCCTAACCCTAACCCTAACCCTAAACCCTCCCTGACCCTAACCCTAACCCTAACCCTAACCCTAACCCTAACCCTAACCCTAACCCTAACCCTAACCCTAACCCTAACCCTAACCCTAACCCTAACCCTAACCCTAACCCTAACCCTAACCCTAGGCCTAACTCTAACCTTAACCCTATCCCTAACCCTAACCCTAACCCTAACCCTAACCCTAACCCTAACCGTAACCATAATACTAAACTCTAAACCCTAAACCTAATCCACCTGAAACCTTAAACAATCCTAAACCATAAACCTTAAACCCTAAACCCTAAATCTAACAATAAACCTAAACCTAACCCTTAATCTAACCCTAACCCTAACCCTAACCCTAAACCTAACCCTGACCTTAACCCTAACCCTAATCTTAACACTAACCATAACCCAAGCACTAACCCTAACCCTAACCCTAAACCTAACGCTAACCCTAAACCTCACACTATCCCTAATCCTAACATTAAACCCTAAACTTTAAATCTATCCCTAACCCTAACCCTACCCTTAACCCTAACCCTAACCCTATCCCTAAACCTAACCCTGACCCTAATCCTAACACTAAACCTATTTCTAATTCTAACCCTAACACTAATCCTAAACTTAAACCTAACCCCCTAATAATAACCCTAACATTAAACCTAACCCTAACCCTAACCCTAACCCTAACCCTAACCCCTAACCCCTAACACTAACCCTGACCCTAACCCCTAACCCTAACCCTAACCCTAACCTAACCCTAACACTAACCCTAACCCTAACCCTAACCCTACCCTATCCCTAACCCTAACCCTTACCCTAACACTAACACTAACCTTAACCCTAACCCTAACCTTAAACCTAACCCTAACCCTCACCCTAACCCTAACCATAACCCTAACACTAACCCTAACCCTAACCCTAACCCCTAACCCCTAACACTAACCCTAACCCTAACCCCTAACCCTAACCCTAACCCTAACCCTAACCTTACCCTAACCCTAACCCTAACCCTAACCCTAACCCTAACCCTAACCCTAACCTTAACCCTAACCCTAACCTTAACCCTAACACTAACCCTAACCCCTAACCCTTACCCTAACCCTAACCCTAACCCTAACCCTAAACCTAACCCTAACCCTAACCTTAACCCTAATCCTAACCCTTACCCTAACCCTAACCGTAACCACAACACTAAACTCTAAACCCTAAACCTAATCTACCCTAAACCTTAAACAATCCTAAACAATAAACCGTAGACCCTAAACCCTAAATCTAACAATAAACCTAAATCTAACCCTAAATCTAACCCTAACCCTAAACCCTCCCTGACCCTAACCCTAACCCTAACCCTAACCCTAACCCTAAACCTAACCCTGACCCTAATCCTAACACTAAACCTATTTCTAATTCTAACCCTAACACTAATCCTAAACTTCAACCTAACCCCCTAATAATAACCCTAACACTAACACTAACCCTAACCCCTAACCCTAACCCTAACCCTAACCCTAACCTAACCCTAACCCTAACCCTAACCAAAACCCTAAAACTAACCCCCTAACTTTTACCCTAACCCTAACCCTAACCCTAACCCTTACCATAACCCTAACCCTAACCCTAACCCCATCCCTAACCCTAACCCTAACCGTAACCATAACACTAAACTCTAAACCCTAAACCTAATCCACCCTAAACCTTAAACAATCCTAAACCATAAACCTTAAACCCTAAACCCTAAATCTAACAAAAAACCTAAACCTAACCCTAAATCTAACCCTAACCCTATCCCTAACCCTAAACCTAACCCTGACCCTAACCCTAACCCTAATCCTAACACTAACCATAACCCTAACCCTAACACTTACCCTAACCTTAACCCTAACCCTAACTCTAACCCTAACCCTAACCCTAACTCTAACCCTAACCCTAACCCTAACCGTAACCATAATACTAAACTTTCAACCCTAAACCTAATCCACCCTAAACCTTAAACAATCCTAAACCATAAACCTTAAACCCTAAACCCTAAATCTAACTATAAACCTAAACCTAACCCTAAATCTAACACTAACCCTAACCCTAACCCTAAACCTAAACCTGACCCTAACCCTAACCCTAATATTAACACTAATCATAACACAAACACTAACCCTAACCCTAACCCTAAACCTAACCCTAAACCTCACACTATCCCTAATCCTAACACTAAACCCTAAACTTTAAATCTAATCCTAACCCTAACCCTACCCTTAACCCTAAACCTAACCCTATCCCTAAACCTAACCCTGACCCTAATCCTAACACTAACCCTATTTCTAATTCTAACCCTAACACTAATCCTTAACCAAAACCTAACCCCCTAATAATAACCCTAACACTAAACCTAACCCTAACCCTAACCCTAACACTAACACTAACCCCTAACCCCTAACACTAACCCTAACCCTAACCCCTAACCCTAACCCTAACCCTAACCCTAACCCTATCCCTAACCCTAACCCTAACCCTATCCCTAACCCTAACCCTTACCCTAACACTAACACTAACCTTAACCCTAACCCTAACCTTAACCCTCATCCTAACCCTCACCTTAACCCTAAACCTAACCCTAACACTAACCCTAACACCCTAAATTCTAAACCGTAACCCCGAAAAACCCTATACACTAATTCCAAAAGCACCCTAAACCCTAAACTATAAACACTAAACGCTAAAAAACCCTAAACCCTAAACCCTAAACACTAAACCCTAAACAAGCCTAAACCCTAAAACCATTAACACTATACCCTAAACAACCCTAAACCCTTAACACTAAACATTATACCCTAAACCCTAAAACACTATAAAACCTTAAACCCTAAACCTTAAAATATCCTAAATCATAAATCCTGAACAACCCTAAACACTAAATCATAAACAACCCTAAAAAACCCTAAACAACTCTAAACGCTAAAACCTAAACAACCCTAAACATTAAACAATCTTAAACGCTAAATTCTATACCCTAAACCTAAACCACTCTAAAACTTAAACAATCCTAAACCCTAAACCTTAAACCATAAACCCTAAATTTTAAACGATAAATCTAAAAATAACAATAACCCTAACACTAACCCTAAACCTAAACCTAACCCTAACCACAACCCTAACCTTAACCCCATAACCCTAACCCTAACATTAAGCCTAACATAACCCCATAACCCTAACTCTAACCCTAACTCTAACCCTAATGCTAACCCTAACCCTAACCCTAACCCTAACCCCTTAACCTTAATCCCTAAATCCTAAACCCTGAACAACCATAAATCCTAAACCCTGAACAACCCTAAATCATAAACCCTGAATAACCCTAAACACTAACCTCTAAACAACCCTAAACAACCCTAATCACTTAACCATAAACAACCCTAAACACTAAACCCTAAACAACCCTATACCTTAAACCTTAAACACTAAACCCTAAATAACCCTAAACCCTAAACCATTAACACTATACCCTAAACAACACTAAACACTAAACCCAAAACAACCCAAAAACCTAAACCTTAAACACTAAACCTTAAACAACCCTAAACCCTAAACACTAAACCCTAAACAACCCTAAACTTTTAACCCTAAACACTATACACTAAACAACCCTAAACCTTAAACAATCCTAAACTCTAAACCCTAAACCCTTAACCTAAACCACCCTAAATCTTAAACAATCCTAAACCCTAAACCTTAAACCCTAAACACTAAACCCTAAACCCTAAACCTAACAATAACCATAACCCTAACCCAAAACCCTAACCCTTACCCTAACCCTAACCCTAACCCTAAACCTAATCCTAACCCTAACCTTAAGCCTAATCCTAACCCTAACCCTAACCCTAACCGTAACCATAACACTAAACTCTAAACCCTAAACCTAATCCACCCTAAACCTTAAACAATCCTAAACCATAAACCTTAGACCCTAAATCCTAAATCTAACAATAAACCTAAACCTAACCCTAAATCTAACCCTAACCCTAACCCTAACCCTAAACCCTCCCTGACCCTAACCCTAACCCTAACCCTAACCCTAAACCTAACACTGACCCTAATCTTAACACTAACCCTAATTCTAATTCTAACCCTAACACTAATCCTAAACTTAAACCTAACCCCCTAATAATAACCCTAACCCTTTCACTAACCCTAACCCCTAACCCTAACCCTAACCCTAACCCTAACCCTAACCTAACCCTAACCCTAACCTAACCATAACCCTAACCCTAACACAAACCCTAATACTAACCCCCTAACTTTTACCCTAACCCTAACCCTAACCCTAAACCTAACCCTTACCATAACCCTAACCCTAACCCTAACCCCATCCCTAACCCTAACCCTAACCGTAACCATAACACTAAACTCTAAACCCTAAACCTAATCCACCCTAAACCTTAAACAATCCTAAACCATAAACCTTAAACCCTAAACCCTAAATCTAACAATAAACCTAAACCTAACCCTAAATCTAACCCTAACCCTATCCCTAATTCTAAACCTAACCCTAAATCTAACCCTAACCCTAATCCTAACAATAACTATAACCCTAACCCTAACACTAACCCTAACCTTAACCCTAACCCTAACCCTAACCCTAACCCTAACTCTAACCCTAACCCTAACCCTAACCGTAACCATAATACTAAACTCTAAACCCTAAACCTAATCCACCCTTAAACTTAAACAATCCTAAACCATAAACCTTAAACCCTAAACCCTAAATCTAACAATAAACCTAAACCAAACCCTAAATCTAACCCTAACCCTAACCCTAAACATAAACCTGACCCTAACCCTAATCCTAATCCTAACACTAATCATAACCCAAACACTAACCGTAACCCTAACCCTAAACCTAACCCTAAACTTCACACTATCCCTAATCCTAACACTAAACCCTAAACTTTAATTCTAACCCTAACCCTAATCCTAAACCTAACCCTAACCCCTTAACCTTAATCCCTAAATCCTAAAACCTGAACAAACATAAATCCTAAACCCTGAACAACCCTAAATCATAAACCCTGAATAACCCTAAACACTAACCTCTAAACAACCCTAAACAACCCTAATCACTAAACCATAAACAACCCTAAACACTAAACCCTAAACAACCCTATACCTTAAACCTTAAACACTAAACCCTAAATAACCCTAAACCCTAAACCATTAACACTATACCCTAAACAACGCTAAACACTAAACCCAAAACAACCCTAAAACCTAAACCTTAAACACTAAACCTTAAACAACCCTAAACCCTAAACACTAAAACCTAAACAACCCTAAACTTTTAACCCTAAACACTATACCCTAAACAACCCTAAACCTTAAACAATCCTAAACTCTAAACCCTAAACCCTTAACCTAAACCACCCTAAATCTTAAACAATCCTAAACCCTAAACCTTAAACCCTAAACACTAAACTCTAAACCCTAAACCTAACAATAACCATAACCCTAACTCTAACCCCTAACCCTTACCCTAACCCTAACCCTAACCCTAATCCTAACCCTAACCCTAACCCTAACCCTAACCCTAAACCTAACCCTAAACCTAACCCTAAACTTAACCCTAATCCTAACCCTAACCCTAATCCTAACCGTAACCCTAACCCTAAACCTAATCCTAACCCTAACCCTAACCCTAACCCTAAACCTAATCCTAACCCTAATCTTAACCCTAATCCTAACCCTAACCCTAACCCTAACCGTAACCATAACACTAAACTCTAAACCCTAAACCTAATCCACCCTAAACCTTAAACAATCCTAAACCATAAACCTTAGACCCTAAATCCTAAATCTAACAATAAACCTAAACCTAACCTTAAATCTTACCCTAAACCTAACCCTAACCCTAAACCCTCCCTGACCCTAACCCTAACCCTAACACTAACCCTAAACCTAACACTGACCCTAATCCTAACACTAACCCTATTTCTAATTCTAACCCTAACACTAATCCTAAACTTAAACCTAACTCCCTAATAATAACCCTAACCCTTTCACTAACCCTAACCCCTAACCCTAACCCTAACCCTAACCCTAACCTATCCCTAACCCTAACCTAACCCTAACCCTAACCCTAACCCTAACACAAACCCTAACACTAACCTCCTAACTTTTACCCTAACCCTAACCCTAACCCTAAACCTAACCCTTACCATAACCCTAACCCTAACCCTAACCCCATCCCTAACCCTAACCCTAACCGTAACCATAACACTAAACTCTAAACCCTAAACCTAATCCACCCTAAATCTTAAACAATCCTAAACCATAAACCTTAAACCCTAAACCCTAAATCTAACAATAAACCTAAACCTAACCCTAAATCTAACCCTAACCCTATCCCTAACCCTAAACCTAACCCTAAATCTAACCCTAACCCTAATCCTACCAATAACCATAACCCTAACCCTACCACTAACCCTAACCTTAACCCTAACCCTAACCCTAACCCTAACTCTAACCCTAACCCTAACCCTAACCGTAACCATAATACTAAACTCTAAACCCTAAACCTAATCCACACTTAAACTTAAATAATCCTAAACCATAAACCTTAAACCCTAAACCCTAAATCTAACAATAAACCTAAACCAAACCCTAAATATAACCCTAACCCTAACCCTAACCCTAACCCTAAACATAAACCTGACCCTAACCCTAATCCTAATCCTAACACTAATCATAACCCAAACACTAACCCTAACCCTAACCCTAAACCTAACCCTAAACCTCACACTATCCCTAATCCTAACACTAAACCCTAAACTTTAATTCTAACCCTAACCCTAACCCTAAACCTAACCCTAACCTCTTAACCTTAATCCCTAAATCCTAAAACCTGAACAAACATAAATCCTAAACCCTGAACAACCCTAAATCATAAACCCTGAATAACCCTAAACACTAACCTCTAAACAACCCTAAACAACCCTAATCACTAAACCATAAACAACCCTAAACACTAAACCCTAAATAACCCTATACCTTAAACCTTAAACACTAAACCCTAAATAACCCTAAACCCTAAACCATTAACACTATATCCTAAACAACACTAAACACTAAACCCAAAACAACCCTAAAACCTAAACCTTAAACACTAAACCTTAAACAACCCTAAACCCTAAACACTAAACCCTAAACAACCCTAAACTTTTAACCCTAAACACTATACCCTAAACAACCCTAAACCTTAAACAATCCTAAACTCTAAACCCTAAACCCTTAACCTAAACCACCCTAAATCTTAAACAATCCTAAACCCTAAACCTTAAACCCTAAACACTAAATTCTAAACCCTAATCCTAACAATAACCCTAACCCTAACCCTAACCCTAATCCTAACCCTTACCCTAACCCTAACCCTAACCCTAATCCTAACCCTAACACTAACCCTAACCCTAACCCTAAACCTAACCCTAAACCTAAACCTAACCCTAACCTTAACCCTAATCCTAACCCTAACCCTAACCCTAACCGTAACCCTAACCCTAAACCTAATCCTAACCCTAAGCCTAACCCTAACCCTAACCCTAACCCTAACCCTAACCCTAACCCTAAACCTAATCCTAACCCTAACCTTAACCCTAATCCTAACCCTAACCCTAACCCTAACCGTAACCATAACACTAAACTCTAAACCCTAAACCTAATCCACCCTAAACCTTATACAATCCTAAACCATAAACCTTAGACCCTAAATCCTAAATATAACAATAAACCTAAACCTAACCCTAAATCTAACCCTAACCCTAACCCTAACCCTAAATCCTCCCTGACCCTAACCCTAACCCTAACCCTAAACCTAACCCTGACCCTAATCCGAACACTAACCCTATTTCTAATTCTAACCCTAACACTAATCCTAAACTTAAACCTAACCCCCTAATAATAACCCTAACCCTTTCACTAACCCTAACCCCTAACCCTAACCCTAACCCTAACCTAACCCTAACCCTAACCCTAACCCTAACCCTAACCCTAACCTAACCCTAACCCTAACCCTAACACAAACCCTAACACTAACCCCCTAACTTTTACCCTAACCCTAACCCTAACCCTAAACCTAACCCTTAACATAACTCTAACCCTAACTCCATCCCTAACCCTAACCCTAACCGTAACCATAACACTAAACTCTAAACCCTAAACCTAATCCACCCTAAACCTTAAACAATCCTAAACCTTAAACCCTAAACCCTAAATCTAACAATAAACCTAAACCTAACCCTAAATCTAACCCTAACCCTATCACTAAACCTAAACCTAACCCTGACCCTAACCCTAACCCTAATCCTAACACTAACCTTAACCCTAACCCTAACACTAACCCTAACCTTAAACCTAACCCTAACCCTAACCCTAACCCTAACTCTAACCCTAACCCTAACCCTAACCGTAACCATAATACTAAACTCTAAACCCTAAACCTAATCCACCCTTAAACTTAAACAATCCTAAACCATAAACCTTAAACCCTAAACCCTAAATCTAACAATAAACCTAAACCTAACCCTAAATCTAACCCTAACCCTAACCCTAACCATAAACATAAACCTGACCCTAACCATAATCCTAATCCTAACACTAATCATAACCCAAACACTAACCCTAACCCTAACCCTAAACCTAACCCTAAACCTCACACTATCACTAATCCTAACACTAAACCCTAAACTTTAATTCTAACCCTAACCTTACCCTACCCTTAACCCTAACCCTAACCACATTTCTAAACCTAACCCTGACCCTAATCCTAACACTAACCCTATTTCTAATTCTAACCCTAACACTAATCCTAAACTAAAACCTAACCCCCTAATAATAACCCTAACACTAAACCTAATTCTACCCTAACCCTAACCCTAACCCTAACACTAACCCCTAACCCCTAACACTAACCCTAACCCAAACCCCTAACCCTAACCCTAACCCTAACCCTAACCTTATCCCTAACCCTAACCCTTATTCTAACACTAACACTAACCTTAACCCTAACCCTAACCTTAACCATCACCCTAACCCTCACCTTAACCCTAAACCTAACCCTAACACTAACCCTAACACCCTAAATCCTAAACCCTAAACCCCGAAAAACCCTAAACACTAATTCCAAAAGCACCCTAAACCCTAAACTATAAACACTAAACGCTAAAAAACCCTAAACCCTAAACCCTAAACACTAAACCCTAAACAAGCCTAAACCCTAAAACAATTAACACTATACCCTAAACAACCCTAAACCCTTAACCCTAAACATTATACCCTAAACCCTAAAACACTATACAACCTTAAACCCTAAACCTTAAAATATCCTAAATCATAAATCCTGAACAACCCTAAACACTAAATCTGAAACAACCCTAAAAAACCCTAAACAACTCTAAACGCTAAAACCTAAACAACCCTAAACATTAAACAATCTTAAACGCTAAACCCTATACCCTAAACCTAAACCACCCCAAAACTTAAACAATCCTAAACCCTAAACCTTAAACCATAAACCCTAAATTTTAAACCATAAATCTAAGAATAACCATAACCCTAACCCTAACCCTAAACCTAAACCTAACCCTAACCCCAACCCTAACCTTAACCCCATAACCCTAACCCTAACCTTAAGCCTAACATAACCCCATAACCTTAACTCTAACCCTAACTCTAACCCTAATGCTAACCCTAATCCTAACCCTAACCCTTACCTTAACCCCTTAACCTTAATCCCTAAATCCTAAACCCTGAGCAACCATAAATCCTAAACCCTGAACAACCCTAAATCATAAACCCTGAATAACCCTAAACACTAACCTCTAAACAACCCTAAACAACCCTAATCACTAAACCATAAACAACCCTAAACACTAAACCCTAAACAACCCTATACCCTAAACCTTAAACACTAAACCCTAAATAACCCTAAACCCTAAACCATTAACACTATACCCTAAACAACACTAAACACTAAACCCAAAACAACCCTAAAACCTAAACCTTAAACACTAAACCCTAAACAACCCTAAACTTTTAACCCTAAACACTATACCCTAAACAACCCTAAACCTTAAACAATCCTAAAGTCTAAACCCTAAACCCTTAACCTAAACCACCCTATATCTTAAACAATCCTAAACCCTAAACCTTAAACCCTAAACACTAAGCCCTAAACCGTAAACCTAACAATAACCATAACCCTAACACTAACCCCTAACCCTTACCCTAACCCTAACCCTAACCCTAATCCTAACCCTAACCCTAACCCTAACCCTAACCCTAACCCTAACCCTAAACCTAATCCTAACCCTTACCCTAACCCTAACTTTAACCCTAACCCTAATCCTAACACTAAACCCTAAACCCTAAACCTAACCCTAACCCTAAAACTAAACTTAAAATCCTAAACCTAATCTACACTAAACCTTAAACAATCCTAAACCCTAAACCCTGAACCCTAAACCTAACCCTAACCCTAACCCTAATAATAACCAT
>NC_137980.1:61251773-61256773 GCF_963924665.1 Micromys minutus | reverse complement strand
AACTTAAACAATCCTAAACCCTAAACCTTAAACCATAAACCCTAAATTTTAAACCATAAATCTAAGAATAACCATAACCCTAACCCTAACCCTAAACATAAACCTAACCCTAACCCCAACCCTAACCTTAACCCTATAACCCTAACCCTAACCTTAAGCCAAACATAACCCTATAACCCTAACTCTAACCCTAACTCTAACCCTAAAGCTAACCCTAACCATAACCCTAACCCTAACCCTAACCCTAACCACTTAACCTTAATCCCTAAATCCTAAACCCTGAACAACCATAAATCCTAAACCCTGAACAACCCTAATCATAAACCCTGAATAACCCTAAACACTAACCTCTAAACAACCCTAAACAACCCTAATCACTAAACCATAAACAACCCTAAACACTAAACCCTAAACAACCCTATAGCCTAAACCTTAAACACTAAACCCTAAATAACCCTAAACCCTAAACCATTAACACTATACCCTAAACAACACTAAACACTAAACCCAAAACAACGCTAAAACCTAAACCTTAAACACTAAACCTTAAACAACCCTAAACCCTAAACACTAAACCCTAAATAACCCTAAACTTTTAACCCTAAACACTATACCCTAAACAACCCTAAACCTTAAACAATCCTAAACTCTAAACCCTAAACCCTTAAACTAAACCACCCTAAATCTTAAACAATCATAAACCCTAAACCTTAAACCCTAAAAACTAAAACCTAAACCCTAAACCTAACAATAACTATAACCCTAACCCTAACCCCTAACCCTTACCCTAACCCTAACCCTAACCCTAATTTTAACCCTAACCCTAACCCTAACCCTAACCCTAAACCTAACCCTAACCCTAACCCTAAACCTAATCCTAACCCCAACCTTAACCCTAATCCTAACCCTAACCCTAACCCTAACCCTAACCGTAACCATAACACTAAACTCTAAACCCTAAACCTAATCCACCCTAAACCTTAAACAATCCTAAACTATAAACCTTAGACCCTAAATCCTAAATCTAACAATAAACCTAAACCTAACCCTAAATCTAACCCTAACCCTAACCCTAACCCTAAACCCTCCCTGACCCTAACACTAACCCTAACCCTAACCCTAACTCTAAACCTAACCCTACCCTAATCCTAACACTAACCCTAATTCTAATTCTAACCCTAACACTAATCCTAAACTTAAACATAACCCCCTAATAATAACCCTAACCCTAACACTAAACCTAACCCCTAACCCTAACCCTAACCCTAACCCTAACCTAACCCTAAACCTAACCCTAACCCTAACCCTAACCCTAACACTAACCCCCTAACTTTTACCCTAACCCTAACCCTAACATTAACCCTAACCTTAACCCTAACCCTAACCCTAACCCTAACCCTAACCCTAACTCTAACCCTAATCCTAACCCTAACCGTAACCATAATACTAAACTCTAAACCCTAAACCTAATCTACCCTAAACCTTAAACAATCCTAAACCTTAAACCTTAAACCCTAAACCGTAAATCTAACAATAAACCTAAACCTAACCCTAAATCTAACCCTAACCCTAACCCTAACCCTAAACCTAAACCTGACCCTAACCCTAACCCTAATCCTAACACTAATCATAACCCAAACACTAACCCTAACCCTAACCCTAAACCTAACCCTAAACCTCACACTATCCCTAATCCTAACACTAAATTCTAAACTTTAAATCTAACCCTAACCCTAACTCTACCCTTAACCCTAACCCTAACCATATCCCTAAACCTAACCCTGACCCTAATCCTAACAATAACCCTATTTCTAATTCTAACCCTAACACTAATCCTAAACTAAAACCTAACCCCAAAATAATAACCCTAACACTAAACATAACCCTATCCCTAACCCTAACCCTAACCCTAACCCTAACACTAACACCTAACCCCTAACACTAACCCTAACACTAACCCCTAACCCTAACCCTCACCCTAACCCTAACCTTAACCCTAACCCTAACCCTAACCCTAACCCTATCCCTAACCCTAACCCTTACCCTAACACTAACACTAACCTTAACCCTCACCCTAACCCTCACCTTAACCCTAAACCTAACCCTAACACTAACCCTAACACCCTAAATCCTAAACCCTAAACCCCGACAAACCCTAAACACTAATTCCAAAAGCACCCTAAACCCTAAACTATAAACACTAAACGCTAAAAAACCCTAAACCCTAAACCCTAAACACTAAACCCTAAACAAGCCTAAACCCTAAAACCATTAACACTATACCCTAAACAACCCTAAACCCTTAACCCTAAACATTATACCCTAAACCCTAAAACACTATACAACCTTAAACCCTAAACCTTAAAATATCCTAAATCATAAATCCTGAACAACCCTAAACACTAAATCATAAACAACCCTAAAAAACCCTAAACAACTCTAAACGCTAAAACCTAAACAACCCTAAACATTAAAGAATCTTAAACGCTAAACCCTATACCCTAAACCTAAACCACCCTAAAACTTAAACAATCCTAAACCCTAAACCTTAAACCATAAACCCTAAATTTTAAACCATAAATCTATGAATAACCATAACCCTAACCCTAACCCTAAACCTAAACCTAACCCTAACCCCAACCCTAACCTTAACCCCATAACCCTAACCCTAACCTAAAGCCTAACATAACCCCATAACCCTAACTCTAACCCTAACTCTAACCCTAATGCTAACCCTAACCCTAACCCTAACCCTAACCCCTTAACCTTAATCCCTAAATCCTAAACCCTGAACAACCATAAATCCTAAACCCTGAACAACCCTAAATCATAAACCCTGAATAACCCTAAACACTAACCTCTAAACAACCCTAAACAACCCTAATCACTAAACCATAAACAACCCTAAACACTAAACCCTAAACAAACCTATACCCTAAACCTTAAACACTAAACCCTAAATAACCCTAAACCCTAAACCATTAACACTATACCCTAAACAACATTAAACACTAAACCCAAAACAACCCTAAAACCTAAGCCTTAAACACTAAACCTTAAAAAACCCTAAACCCTAAACACTAAACCCTAAACAACCCTAAACTTTTAACCCTAAACACTATACCCTAAACAACCCTAAACCTTAAACAATCCTAAACTCTAAACCCTAAACCCTTAACCTAAACCACCCTAAATCTTAAACAATCCTAAACCCTAAACCTTAAACCCTAAACACTAAACCCTAAACCCTAAACCTAACAATAACCATAACCCTAACCCTAAACCCTAACCCTTACCCTAACCCTAACCCTAACCCTAATCCTAACCCTAACCCTAACCCTAACCCTAACCCAAACCCTAACCCTAAACCTAATTATAACCCTAACCTTAACCCTAATCCTAACCCTAACCCTAACCCTAACCCTAACCGTAACCATAACACTAAACTCTAAACCCTAAACCTAATCCACCCTAAACCTTAAACAATCCTAAACCATAAACCTTAGACCCTAAATCCTAAATCTAACAATAAACCTAAACCTAACCCTAAATCTAACCCTAACCCTAACCCTAACCCTAAACTTTCCCTGACCCTAACCCTAACCCTAACCCTAACCCTAACCCTAACCCTAAACCTAACCCTGACCCTAATCCTAACACTAAGCCTATTTCTAATTCTAACCCTAACACTAATCTTAAACAAAAACCTAACACCCTAATAATAACCCTAACCTTAACACTAACCCTAACCCCTAACCCTAACCCTAACCCTAACCCTAACCCTAACCCTAACCCTAACCTAACCCTAACCCTAACCCTAACCCTAACCCTAACACTAACCCCTAACCCTTACCCTAACCCTAACCCTAACCCTAACCCTAACCATTACCTTAACCCTAACCCTAACCCTAACCCTAACCCTAACCCTAACCCTAACACTAACCGTAAAAATAACACTAAACTCTAAACCCTAAACCTAATCCACCGTAAACCTTAAACAATCCTAAACCATAAATTTTAAACCCTAAACCCTAAATCTAACAATAAACCTAAACCTGACCCTAAATCTAACCCTAACACTAACCCTAACCCTAAACCTAACGCTGACCCTAACCCTAACCCTAATCTTAACACTAACCATAACCCTAACCCTAACCCTAACCCTAACCTTAACCCTAACCCTAACCCTAACAATAACCCTTACCCTAACCCTAACCCTAACCCTAACCCTAACCCCTTAACCTTAATCCCTAAATCCTAAACCCTGAACAACCATAAATCCTAAACCCTGAACAACCCTAAATCATAAACCCTGAATAACCCTAAACACTAACCTCTAAACAACCCTAAACAACCCTAATCACTAAACCATAAACAACCCTAAACACTAAACCCTAAACAACCCTATACCCTAAACCTTAAACACTAAACCCTAAATAACCCTAAACCCTAAACCATTAACACTATACCCTAAACAACACTAAACACTAAACCCAAAACAACCCTAAAACCTAAACCTTAAACACTAAACCTTAAACAACCCTAAACCCTAAACACTAAACCCTAAACAACCCTAAACTTTTAATCCGAAACACTATACCCTAAACAACCCTAAACCTTAAACAATCCTAAACTCTAAACCCTAAACCCTTAACCTAAACCACCCTAAATCTTAAATAATCCTAAACCCTAAACCTTAAACCCTAAACACTAAACCCTAAACCCTAAACCTAACAATAACCATAACCCTAACCCTAACCCCTAACCCTTACCCTAACCCTAACCCTAATCCTAACCCTAACCCTAACCCTAACCCTAACCCTAACCCTAACCCTAAACCTAATCCTAACCCTAACCTTAACCCTAATCCTAACCCTAACCCCAACACTAACCCTAACCATAACCATAACACTAAACTCTAAACCCTAAACCTAATCCACCCTAAACCTTAAACAATCCTAAACCATAAACCTTAGACCCTAAATCCTAAATCTAACTAT
>NC_137980.1:61244273-61246773 GCF_963924665.1 Micromys minutus | reverse complement strand
TAAACCTGACCCTAACCCTAATCCTAATCCTAACACTAATCATAACCCAAACACTAACCCTAACCCTAACCATAAAACTAACCCTAAACCTCACACTATCCCTAATCCTAACACTAAACCCTAAACTTTAAATCTAACCCTAACCCTAACCCTACCCTTAACCCTAACCCTAACCATACTTCTAAACCTAACCCTGACCCTAATCCTAACACTAACCCTATTTCTAATTCTAACCCTAACACTAATCCTAAACTAAAACCTAACCCCCTAATAATAACCCTAACACTAAACCTAACCCTAACCCTAACCCTAACCCTAACCCTAACCCTAACCCTAACACTAACCCCTAACCCCTAACACTAACCCTAACCAAAACCCCTAACCCAAACCCTAACCCTAACCCTAACCTTAACCCTAACCCTAACCCTAACCCTAATCCTATCCCTAACCCTAACCCTTATTCTAACACTAACACTAACATTAACCCTAACCCTAACCTTAACCCTCACCCTAACCCTCACCTTAACCCTAAACCTAACCCTAACACTAACCCTAACACCCTAAATCCTAAACCCTAAACCCCGAAAAACCCTAAACACTAATTCATAGAGCACCCTAAACCCTAAACTATAAACACTAAACGCTAAAAAACCCTAAACCCTAAACCCTAAACACTAAACCCTAAACAAGCCTAAACCCTAAAACCATTAACACTATACCCTAAACAACCCTAAACCCTTAACCCTAAACATTATACCCTAAAACCTAAAACACTATACAACCTTAAACCCTAAACCTTAAAATATCCTAAATCATAAATCCTGAACAAGCCTAAACACTAAATCATAAACAACCCTAAAAAACCCTAAACAACTCTAAATGCTAAAACCTAAACAACCCTAAACATTAAACAATCTTAAACGCTAAACCCTATACCCTAAACCTAAACCACCCTAAAACTTAAACAATCCTAAACCCTAAACCTTAAACCATAAACCCTAAATTTTAAACCATAAGTCTAAGAATAACCATAACCCTAACCCTAACCCTAAACCTAAACCTAACCCTGACCCCAACCCTAACCTTAACCCCATAACCCTAACCCAAACCTTAAGCCTAACATAACCCCATAACCTTTACTCTAACCCTAACTCTAACCCTAATGCTAACCCTAACCCTAACCCTAACCTTAACCCCTTAACCTTAATCCCTAAATCCTAAACCCTGAACAACCATAAATCCTAAACCCTGAACAACCCTAAATCATAAACCCTGAATAACCCTAAACACTAACCTCTAAACAACCCTAAACAACCCTAATCACTAAACCATAAACAACCCTAAACACTAAACCCTAAACAACCCTATACCCTAAACCTTAAACACTAAACCCTAAATAACCCTAAACCCTAAACCATTAACACTATACCCTAAACAACACTAAACACTAAACCCAGAACAACCCTAAAACCTAAACCTTAAACACTAAACCTCAAACAACCCTAAACCCTAAACACTAAACCCTAAACAACCCTAAACTTTTAAACCTAAACACTATACCCTAATCAACCCTAAACCTTAAACAATCCTAAACTCTAAACCCTAAACCCTTAACCTAAACCACCCTAAATCTTAAACAATCCTAAACCCTAAACCTTAAACCCTAAACACTAAACCCTAAACCCTAAACCTAACAATAACCATAACCCTAACCCTAACCCCTAACCCTTACCCTAACCCTAACCCTAACCCTAATCCTAACCCTAACCCTAACCCTAACCCTAACCCTAACCCTAAACCTAATCCTAACCCTTACCCTAACCCTAACTTTAACCCTAACCCTAATCCTAACACTAAACCCTAAACCCTAAACCTAACCCTAACCCTAACCTAACCCTAACCCTAACCCTAACCCTAACCCTAACCCTAACACTAACCATAACCATAACACTAAACTCTAAACCCTAAACCTAATCCACCCTAAACTTTAAAAAATCCTAAACCATAAACCTTAAACCCTAAACCCTAAATCTAACAATAAACCTAAACCTGACACTAAATCTAACCCTAACCCTAACCCTAACCCTAAACCTAACCCTGACCCTAACCGTAACCCTAATCCAAACACTAACCATAACCTTAACCCTAACCCTAACCCTAACCTTAACCCTAACCCTAACCCTACCCCTAACCCTAACCCTAACCCTAACCCTAACCCTAACCCTAACCCCTTAACCTTAGTCCCTAAATCCTAAACCCTGAACAACCATAAATCCTAAACCCTGAACAACCCTAAATCATAAACCCTGAATAACCCTAAACACTAACCTCTAAACAACCATAAACAACCCTAATCACTAAACCATAAACAACCCTAAACACTAAACCCTAAACAACCCTATACCCTAAACCTTAAACACTAAACCCTAAATAACCCTAAATCCTAAACCATTAACACTATACCCTAAACAAGACTAAACACTAAACCCAAAACAACCCT
>NC_137980.1:61226773-61239273 GCF_963924665.1 Micromys minutus | reverse complement strand
TAACCCTAACCCTAACCCTAACACTAACCCTAACCCTAACCCTATCCCTAACCCTAACCCTTACCCTAACACTAACACTAACCCTAACCCTAACCCAAATTTAACCCTCACCCTAACCCTCACCTTAACCCTAAACCTAACTCTAACACTAACCCTAACACCCTAAATCCTAAACCCTAAACCCCGAAAAACCCTAAACACTAATTTAAAGCACCCTAAACCCTAAACTATAAACACTAAACGCTAAAAAACCCTAAACACTAAACCCTAAACACTAAACCCTAAACAAGCCTAAACCCTAAAACCATTAACACTATACCCTAAACAACCCTAAACCCTTAACCCTAAACATTATACCCTGAACCCTAAAACACTATACAACCTTAAACCCTAAACCTTAAAATATCCTAAATCATAAATCCTGAACAACCCTAAACACTAAATTATAAACAACCCTAAAAAACCCTAAACAACTCTAAACGCTAAAACCTAAACAACCCTAACCATTAAACAATCTTAAACGCTAAATTCTATACCCTAAACCTAAACCACCCTAAAACTTAAACAATCCTAAACCCTAAACCTTAAACCATAAGCCCTAAATTTTAAACCATAAATCTAAGAATAACCATAACCCTAACACTAACCCTAAACCTAAACCTAACCCTAACTCCAACCCTAACCTTAACCCCATAGCCCTAACCCTAACCTTAAGCATAACATAACCCCATAACCCTAACTCTAACCCTAACTCTAACCCTAATGCTAACCCTAACCCTAACCCTAACCCTAACCCTAACCCTAACCCCTTAACCTTAATCCCTAAATCCTAAACCCTGAACAACCATAAATCCTAAACCCTGAACAACCCTAAATCATAAACCTTGAATAACCCTAAACACTAACCTCTAAACAACCCTAAACAACCCTAATCACTAAACCATAAACAACCCTAAACACTAAACCCTAAACAACCCTATACCCTAAACCTTAAACACTAAACCCTAAATAACCCTAAACCCTAAACCATTAACACTATACCCTAAACAACACTAAACACTAAACCCAAAACAACCCTAAAACCTAAAACTTAAACAATAACCTTAAACAACCCTAAACCCTAAACACTAAACCCTAAACAACCCTAAACGTTTAACCCTAAACACTATACCCTAAACAACCCTAAACCTTAAACAATCCTAAACTCTAAACCCTAAACCCTTAACCTAAACCACCCTAAATCTTAAACAATCATAAACCCTAAACCTTAAACCCTAAACACTAAACCCTAAACCCTAAACCTAACAATAACCATAACCCTAACCCTAATCCCTAACCCTTACCCTAACCCTAACCCTAACCCTAATCCTAACCCTAACCCTAACCCTAACCCTAACCCTAACCCTAAGCCTAACCCTAACCCTAAACCTAATCCTAACCCCAACCTTAACCCTAATCCTAACCCTAACCCTAACCCTAACCCTAACCGTAACAATAACAATAAACTCTAAACCCTAAACCTAATCCACCCTAAACCTTAAACAATCCTAAACCATAAACCTTAGACCCTAAATGCTAAATCTAACAATAAACCTAAACCTAACCCTAAATCTAACCCTAACCCTAACCCTAACCCTAAACCCTCCCTGACCCTAACCCTAACCCTAACCCTAACCCTAAACCTAACCCTGACCCTAATCCTAACACTAACCCTATTTCTAATTCTAACCCTAACACTAATCCTAAACTTAAAACTAACCCCCTAATAATAACCCTAACCCTAACACTAAACCTAACCCCTAACCCTAACCCTAACCCTAACCCTAACCTAACCCTAACCCTAATCCTAAACCTAACCCAAACCCTAACACTAACCCCCTAACATATACCCTAACCCTAACTCTAACCCTAACCCTAACCATTACCATAAACCTAACCCTAACCCTAACCCCATCCCTAACCCTAAACCTAACCGTAACCATAACACTAAACTCTAAACCCTAAATCTAATCCACCCTAAACCTTAAACAATCCTAAACCATAAAACTTAAACCCTAAACCCTAAATCTAACAATAAACCTAAACCTAACACTAAATCTAACCCTAACCCTATCCCTAACCCTAAACCTAACCTTGACCCTAACCCTAACCCTAATCCTAACACTAACCATAACCCTAACCCTAACACTAACCCTAACCTTAACCCTAACCCTAACCCTAACCCTAACTCTAACCCTAACCCTAACCCTAACCGTAACCATAATACTAAACTCTAAACCCTAAACCTAATCTACCCTAAACCTTAAACAATCCTAAACCTTAAACCTTAAACCCTAAACCCTAAATCTAACAATAAACCTAAACCTAACCCTAAATCTATCCCTAACCCTAACCCTAACCCTAAACCTAAACCTGACCCTAACCCTAACCCTAATAATAACACTAATCATAACCCAAACACTAACCCTAACCCTAACCCTAAACCTAACCCTAAACCTCACACTATCCCTAATCCTAACACTAAACCCTAAACTTTAAATCTAACCCTAACCCTAACCCTACCTTTAACCCTAACCCTAACCATATCGCTAAACCTAAACCTGACCCTAATCCTAACACTAAACCTATTTCTACTTCTAACCCTAACACTAATCCTAAACTAAAACGTAACCCCCTAATAATAACCCTAACACTAAACCTAACCCTAACCCTAACCCTAACCCTAACCCTAACACTAACCATAACCCCTAACACTAACCCTAACACTAACCCCTAACCCTAACCCTAACCCTAACCCTACCCTTAACCCTAACCCTAACCCTAACCCTAACCCTAATCCTAACCCTAACCCTAACCCTAACCCTAACCCTAACCCTAACCCTAAGCCTAACCCTAACCCTAAACCTAATCCTAACCCCAAACTTAACTCTAATCCTAACCCTAACCCTAACCCTAACCCTAACCGTAACCATAACACTAAACTCTAAACCCTAAACCTAATCCACCCTGAACCTTAAACAATCCTAAACCATAAACCTTAAACCCTAAACCCTAAATCTAACAATAAATCTAAACCTAACCCTAAATCTAACCCTAACCCTATTCCTAACCCTAAACCTAACCTTGACCCTAACCCTAACCCTAAACCTAACACTAACCATAACCCTAACACTAACACTAACCCTAACCTTAACCCTAACCCTAAACCTAACCCTAACCCTAACTCTAACCCTAACCCTAACCCTAACCGTAACCATAATACTAAACTCTAAACCCTAAACCTAATCTACCCTAAACCTTAAACAATCCTAAACCTTAAACCTTAAACCCTAAACCCTAAATCTAACAATAAACCTAAACCTAACCCTAAATCTATCCCTAACCATTACCCTAACCCTAAACCTGACCCTAACCCTAACCCTAATAATAACACTAATCATAACCCAAACACTAACCCTAACCCTAACCCTAAACCTAACCCTAAACCTCACACTATCCCTAATCCTAACACTAAACCCTAAACTTTAAATCTAACCCTAACCCTAACCCTACCCTTAACCCTAACCATAACCATATCGCTAAACCTAACCCTGACCCTAATCCTAACACCAACCCTATTTCTAATTCTAACCCTAACACTAATCCTAAACTAAAACGTAACCCCCTAATAATAACCCTAACACTAAACCTAACCCTAACCCTAACCCTAACCCTAACCCTAACACTAACCCCTAACCCCTAACACTAACCCTAACCCTAACCCCTAACCCTAACCCTAACCCTAACCCTAACCTTAACCCTAACCCTAACCCTAACCCTAAACCTATCCCTAAGCCTAACACTTACCCTAACTCTAACAATAACCTTAACCCTAACCCTAACCTTAATCCTCACCCTAACCCTCACCTTAACCCTAAACCTAACCCTAACACTAACCCTAACACCCTAAATCCTAAAGCCTAAACCCCGAAAAACCCTAAACACTAATTCCAAAAGCACCCTAAACCCTTAACCCCAAACATTATACCCTAAACCCTAAAAGATTATACAACCTTAAACCCTAAACCTTAAAATATCCTAAATTATAAATCCTGAACAACCCTAAACACTAAATCATAAACAACCCTAAAAAACCCTAAACAACTCTAAACGCTAAAACCTAAAGAACCCTAAACATTAAACAATATTAAACGCTAAAATCTATACCCTAAACCTAAACCACCCTAAAACTTAAACAATCCAAAACCCTAAACCTTAAACCATAAACCCTAAATTTTAAACCATGAGTCTAAGAATAACCATAACCCTAACCCTAACCCTAAACCTAAACCTAACCCTAACCCCAACCCTAACCTTAACCCCATAACCCTAACCCTAACCTTAAGCCTAACATATCCCCATAACCCTAACTCTAACCCTAACTCTAACCATAATGCTAACCCTAACCCTAACCCTAACCCTAACCCTAACCCCTTAACCTTAATCCCTTAATCCTAAACCCTGAACAACCATAAATCCTAAACCCTGAACAACCCTAAATCATAAACCCTGAATAACCCTAAACACTAACCTCTAATCAACCCTAAACAACCCTAATCACTAAACCATAAACAACCCTAAACACTAAACCCTAAACAACCCTATACCCTAAACCTTAAACACTAAACCCTAAATAACCCTAAACCCTAAACCATTAACACTATACCCTAAACAACACTAAACACTAAACCCAAAACAACCATAAAACCTAAACCTTAAACACTAAACCTTAAACAATCCTAAACCCTAAACACTAAATCCTAAACAACCCTAAACTTTTAACCCTAAACACTATACCCTAAACAACCCTAAACCTTAAACAATCCTAAAATCTAAACCCTAAATCCTTAACCTAAACCACCCTAAATCTTAAACAATCCTAAACCCTAAACCTTAAACCCTAAACACTAAACACTAAACTCTAAACCTAACAATAACCATAACCCTAACCCTAACCCCTAACCCTTACCCTAACCCTAACTCTAACCCTAATCCTAACCCTAACCCTAACCCTAACCCTAACCCTAACCCTAACCCTAACCTTAACCCTAACCCTAAACCTAACCCTAACCCTAACCTTAACCCTAATCCTAACCCTAACCCTAACCCTAACTGTAACCATAACACTAAACTCTAAACCCTAAACCTAATCCACCCTAAACCTTAAACAATCCTAAACCATAAACCTTAGACCCTAAATCCTAAATCTAACAATAAACCTAAACCTAACCCTAAATCTAACCCTAACCCTAACCCTAACCCTAAACCCTCCCTGACCCTAACCCTAACACTAACCATAACCCTAACCCTAAACCTAACCCTGACCCTAATCCTAACACTAACCCTATTTCTAATTCTAACCCTAACAATAATCCTAAACTTAAACCTAACCCCCTAATAATAACCCTAACCCTAACCTATCCCTAACCCTAACCCTAACCCTAACCCTAACACTAACCCCTAACCCTTACCCTAACCCTAACCCTAACCCTAACCCTGACCCTAACCATTACCCTAACCCTAACCCTAAGCCTAACCCTAACCCTAACCCTAACACTAACCGTAACCATAACACTAAACTCTAAACCCTAAACCTAATCCACCCTAAACCTTAAACAATCCTAAACCATAAACCTTAAACCCTAAACCCTAAATCTAACAATAAACCTAAACCTGACCCTAAATCTAACCCTAACCCTAACCCTAACCCTAAACCTATCCTTGACCCTAACCCTAACCCTAATCCTAACACTAACCATAACCCTAACCCTAACCCTAACCCTAACCTTAACCCTAACCCTAACCCTAACCCTAACCCTAACTCTAACCCTAACCCTAACCCTAACCGTAACCATAATACTAAACTCTAAACCCTAAACCTAATCTACCCTAAACCTTAAACAATCCTAAACCTTAAACCTTAAACCCTAAACCCTAAATCTAACAATAAACCTAAACCTAACCCTAAATCTATCCCTAACCCTAACCCTAACCCTAAACCTAAACCTGACCCTAACCCTAACCCTAATAATAACACTAATCATAACCCAAACACTAACCCTAACCCTAACCCTAAACCTAACCCTAAACCTCACACTATCCCTAATCCTAACACTAAACCCTAAACTTTAAATCTAACCCTAACCCTAACCCTACCTTTAACCCTAACCCTAACCATATCGCTAAACCTAAACCTGACCCTAATCCTAACACTAACCCTATTTCTACTTCTAACCCTAACACTAATCCTAAACTAAAACGTAACCCCCTAATAATAACCCTAACACTAAACCTAACCCTAACCCTAACCCTAACCCTAACCCTAACACTAACCATAACCCCTAACACTAACCCTAACACTAACCCCTAACCCTAACCCTAACCCTAACCCTACCCTTAACCCTAACCCTAACCCTAACCCTAACCCTAATCCTAACCCTAACCCTAACCCTAACCCTAACCCTAACCCTAACCCTAAGCCTAACCCTAACCCTAAACCTAATCCTAACCCCAAACTTAACTCTAATCCTAACCCTAACCCTAACCCTAACCCTAACCGTAACCATAACACTAAACTCTAAACCCTAAACCTAATCCACCCTGAACCTTAAACAATCCTAAACCATAAACCTTAAACCCTAAACCCTAAATCTAACAATAAATCTAAACCTAACCCTAAATCTAACCCTAACCCTATTCCTAACCCTAAACCTAACCTTGACCCTAACCCTAACCCTAAACCTAACACTAACCATAACCCTAACACTAACACTAACCCTAACCTTAACCCTAACCCTAAACCTAACCCTAACCCTAACTCTAACCCTAACCCTAACCCTAACCGTAACCATAATACTAAACTCTAAACCCTAAACCTAATCTACCCTAAACCTTAAACAATCCTAAACCTTAAACCTTAAACCCTAAACCCTAAATCTAACAATAAACCTAAACCTAACCCTAAATCTATCCCTAACCATTACCCTAACCCTAAACCTGACCCTAACCCTAACCCTAATAATAACACTAATCATAACCCAAACACTAACCCTAACCCTAACCCTAAACCTAACCCTAAACCTCACACTATCCCTAATCCTAACACTAAACCCTAAACTTTAAATCTAACCCTAACCCTAACCCTACCCTTAACCCTAACCATAACCATATCGCTAAACCTAACCCTGACCCTAATCCTAACACTAACCCTATTTCTAATTCTAACCCTAACACTAATCCTAAACTAAAACGTAACCCCCTAATAATAACCCTAACACTAAACCTAACCCTAACCCTAACCCTAACCCTAACCCTAACACTAACCCCTAACCCCTAACACTAACCCTAACCCTAACCCCTAACCCTAACCCTAACCCTAACCCTAACCTTAACCCTAACCCTAACCCTAACCCTAAACCTATCCCTAAGCCTAACACTTACCCTAACACTAACAATAACGTTAACCCTAACCCTAACCTTAATCCTCACCCTAACCCTCACCTTAACCCTAAACCTAACCCTAACACTAACCCTAACACCCTAAATCCTAAAGCCTAAACCCCGAAAAACCCTAAACACTAATTCCAAAAGCACCCTAAACCCTTAACCCCAAACATTATACCCTAAACCCTAAAAGATTATACAACCTTAAACCCTAAACCTTAAAATATCCTAAATTATAAATCCTGAACAACCCTAAACACTAAATCATAAACAACCCTAAAAAACCCTAAACAACTCTAAACGCTAAAACCTAAACAACCCTAAACATTAAACAATATTAAACGCTAAAATCTATACCCTAAACCTAAACCACCCTAAAACTTAAACAATCCAAAACCCTAAACCTTAAACCATAAACCCTAAATTTTAAACCATGAGTCTAAGAATAACCATAACCCTAACCCTAACCCTAAACCTAAACCTAACCCTAACCCCAACCCTAACCTTAACCCCATAACCCTAACCCTAACCTTAAGCCTAACATATCCCCATAACCCTAACTCTAACCCTAACTCTAACCATAATGCTAACCCTAACCCTAACCCTAACCCTAACCCTAACCCCTTAACCTTAATCCCTTAATCCTAAACCCTGAACAACCATAAATCCTAAACCCTGAACAACCCTAAATCATAAACCCTGAATAACCCTAAACACTAACCTCTAATCAACCCTAAACAACCCTAATCACTAAACCATAAACAACCCTAAACACTAAACCCTAAACAACCCTATACCCTAAACCTTAAACACTAAACCCTAAATAACCCTAAACCCTAAACCATTAACACTATACCCTAAACAACACTAAACACTAAACCCAAAACAACCATAAAACCTAAACCTTAAACACTAAACCTTAAACAATCCTAAACCCTAAACACTAAATCCTAAACAACCCTAAACTTTTAACCCTAAACACTATACCCTAAACAACCCTAAACCTTAAACAATCCTAAAATCTAAACCCTAAATCCTTAACCTAAACCACCCTAAATCTTAAACAATCCTAAACCCTAAACCTTAAACCCTAAACACTAAACACTAAACTCTAAACCTAACAATAACCATAACCCTAACCCTAACCCCTAACCCTTACCCTAACCCTAACTCTAACCCTAATCCTAACCCTAACCCTAACCCTAACCCTAACCCTAACCCTAACCCTAACCTTAACCCTAACCCTAAACCTAACCCTAACCCTAACCTTAACCCTAATCCTAACCCTAACCCTAACCCTAACTGTAACCATAACACTAAACTCTAAACCCTAAACCTAATCCACCCTAAACCTTAAACAATCCTAAACCATAAACCTTAGACCCTAAATCCTAAATCTAACAATAAACCTAAACCTAACCCTAAATCTAACCCTAACCCTAACCCTAACCCTAAACCCTCCCTGACCCTAACCCTAACACTAACCATAACCCTAACCCTAAACCTAACCCTGACCCTAATCCTAACACTAACCCTATTTCTAATTCTAACCCTAACAATAATCCTAAACTTAAACCTAACCCCCTAATAATAACCCTAACCCTAACCTATCCCTAACCCTAACCCTAACCCTAACCCTAACACTAACCCCTAACCCTTACCCTAACCCTAACCCTAACCCTAACCCTGACCCTAACCATTACCCTAACCCTAACCCTAAGCCTAACCCTAACCCTAACCCTAACACTAACCGTAACCATAACACTAAACTCTAAACCCTAAACCTAATCCACCCTAAACCTTAAACAATCCTAAACCATAAACCTTAAACCCTAAACCCTAAATCTAACAATAAACCTAAACCTGACCCTAAATCTAACCCTAACCCTAACCCTAACCCTAAACCTATCCTTGACCCTAACCCTAACCCTAATCCTAACACTAACCATAACCCTAACCCTAACCCTAACCCTAACCTTAACCCTAACCCTAACCCTAACCCTAACCCTAACCCTAACCTAACCCTAACCCCTTAACCTTAATCCCTAAATCCTAAACCCTGAACAATCATAAATCATAAACCCTGAATAACCCTAAATCATAAACACTGAATAACCCTAAACACTAACCTCTAAACAACCCTAAACAACCCTAATCACTAAACCATAAACAACCCTAAACACTAAACCCTAAACAACCCTATACCCTAAACCGTAAACACTAAACCATAAATAACCCTAAACCCTAAACCATTAACACTATACCCTAAACAACACTAAACACTAAACCCAAAACAACCCTAAAACCTAAACATTAAACACTAAACCTTAAACAATTCTAAACCCTAAACACTAAACCCTAAACAACCCTAAAGTTTTAACCCTAAACACTATACCCTAAACAACCCTAAACGTTAAACAATCCTAAACTCTAAACCCTAAACCCTTAACCTAAACCACCCTAAATCTTAAACAATCCTAAACCCTAAACCTTAAACCCTAAACACCAAACCCTAAACCCTAACCCTAACAATAACCATAACCCTAACCCTAACCCATAAACCTTACCCTAACCCTAACCCTAACCCTAATCCTAACCCTAACCCTAACCCTAACCCTAACCCTAACCCTAAACCTAATCCTAACCCTAACCTTAACCGTAATCCTAACCCTAACCCTAACCCTAACCCTAACCGTAACCATAACACTAAACTCTAAACCCTAAACCTAATCCACCCTAAACCTTAAACAATCCAAAACCATAAACCTTAGACCCTAAATCCTAAATCTAACAATAAACCTAAACCTGACCCTAAATCTAACCCTAACCCTAACCCTAACCCTAAACCATCCCTGACCCTAACCCTAACCCTAACACTAACCCTAAACCTAACCCTGACCCTAATCCTAACACTAACCCTATTTCTAATTCTAACCCTAACACTAATCCTAAACTTAAACCTAACCCCCTAATAATAACCCTAACACTAACACTAACCCTAACCCCTAACCCTAACCCTAACCCTAACCCTAAACATTACCCTAACCCTAACCCTAACCCTAACACTAACCGTAACCATAACACTAAACTCTAAACCCTAAACCTAATCCACCCTAAACCTTAAACAATCCTAAACCATAAACATTAAACCGTAAACCCTAAATCTAACAATAAACCTAAACCTGATCCTAAATCTAACCCTAACCCTAACCCTAACCCTAAACCTAACCCTGACCCTAACCCTAACCCTAATCCTAACACTAACCATAACCCTAACCCTAACCCTAACCCTAACCTTAACCCTAACCCTAACCCTAACCCTAACCCTAACCCTAATCCTAACCCTAACCCTAACCCCTTAACCTTAATCCCTAAATCCTAAACCCTGAACAACCATAAATCCTAAACCCTGAACAACCCTAAATCATAAACCCTGAATAACCGTAAACACTAACCTCTAAACAACCCTAAACAACCCTAATCACTAAACCATAAACAACCCTAAACACTAAACCCTAAACAACCCTATACCCTAAACCGTAAACACTAAACCCTAAATAACCCTAAACCCTAAAGCATTAACACTATACCCTAATCAACACTAAACACTAAACCCAAAACAACCCTAAAACCTAAACATTAAACACTAAACCTTAAACAATTCTAAACCCTAAACACTAAACCCTAAACAACCCTAAAGTATTAACCCTAAACAATATACCCTAAACAACCCTAAACCTTAAACAATCCTAAACTCTAAACCCTAAACCCTTAACCTAAACCACCCTAAATCTTAAACAATCCTAAACCCTAAACCTTAAACCCTAAACACTAAACCCTAAACCCTAACCCTAACAATAACCATAACCCTAACCCTAACCCCTAACCCTTACCCTAACCCTAACCCTAACCCTAATCCTAACCCTAACCCTAACCCTAACCCTAACCCTAACCCTAACCCTAACCCTAAACCTAATCCTAACCCTAACCTTAACTGTAATCCTAACCCTAACCCTAACCCTAACCCTAACCGTAACCATAACACTAAACTCTAAACCCTAAACCTAATCCACCCTAAACCTTAAACAATCCTAAACCATAAACCTTAGACCCTAAATCCTAAATCTAACAATAAACCTAAACCTAACCCTAAATCTAACCCTAACTTTAACCCTAACCCTAAACCCTCCCTGACCCTAACCCTAACCCTAACCCTAACCCTAACGCTAAACCTAACCCTGACCCTAATCCTAACACTAACCCTATTTCTAATTCTAACCCTAACACTAATCCTAAACTTAAACCTAACCCCCTAATAATAACCCTAACCCTAACACTAACCCTAACCCCTAACCCTAACCCTAACCCTAACCCTAAACATTACCCTAACCCTAACCCTAACCCTAACCCTAACCCTAACACTAACACTAACCGTAACCATAACACTAAACTCTAAACCTTAACCTAATCCACCCTAAACCTTAAACAATCCTAAACCATAAACCTTAAACCCTAAACCCTAAATCTAACAATAAACCTAAACCTGACCCTAAATCTAACCCTAACCCTAACCCTAACCCTAAACCTAACCCTGACCCTAACCCTAACCCTAATCCTAACACTAACCATAACCCTAACCCTAACCCTAACCCTAACCTTAACCCTAACCCTAACCCTAACCCTAACCCTAACCCTAACCCTAACCCTAACCCCTTAACCTTAATCCCTAAATCCTAAACCCTGAACAACCATAAATCCTAAACCCTGAACAACCATAAATCATAAACCCTGAATAACCCTAAACACTAACCTCTAAACAACCCTAAACAACACTAATCACTAAACCATAAACAACCCTTAACACTAAACTCTAAAGAAACCTATACCCTAAACCTTAAACACTAAACCCTAAATAACCCTAAACCCTAAACCATTAACACTATACCCTAAACAACACTAAACACTAAAACCAAAACAACCCTAGAACCTAAAACTTAAACACTAAACCTTAAACAACC
>NC_137980.1:61196773-61221773 GCF_963924665.1 Micromys minutus | reverse complement strand
ATCTAAGAATAACCATAACCCTAACCCTAACCCTAAACCTAAACCTAACCCTAACCCCAACCCTAACCTTAACCCCATAACCCTAACCCTAACCTTAAGCCTAAAATAACCCCATAACCCTAACTCTAACCCTAACTCTAACCCTAATGCTAACCCTAACCCTAACCCTAACCCTAACCCTAACCCTAACCACTTAACCTTAATCCCTAAATCCTAAACCCTGAACAACCATAAATCCTAAACCCTGAACAACCCTAAATCATAAACCCTGAATAACCCTAAACACTAACCTCTAAACAACCCTAAACAACCCTAATCACTAAACCATAAACAACCCTAAACACTAAACCCTAAACAACCCTATACCCTAAACCTTAAACACTAAACCCTAAATAAGCCTAAACCCTAAACCATTAACACTATACCCTAAACAACACTAAACACTAAACCCAAAACAACCCTAAAACCTAAACCTTAAACACTAAACCTTAAACAACCCTAAACCCTAAACACTAAACCCTAAACAACCCTAAACTTTTAACCCTAAACACTATACCCTAAACAAACCTAAACCTTAAACAATCCTAAACTCTAAACCCTAAACCCTTAACCTAAACCACCCTAAATCTTAAACAATCCTAAACCCTAAACCTTAAACCCTAAACACTAAAACCTAAACCCTAAACCTAACAATAACCATAACCCTAACCCTAAACCCTAACCCTTACCCTAACCCTAACCCTAACCCTAATCCTAACCCTAACCCTAACCCTAACCCTAACCCTAACCCTAACCCTAACCCTAACCCTAAACCTAATTATAACCCTAACCTTAACCCTAATCCTAACCCTAAACCTAACCCTAACCCTAACCCTAACCTAAACTCTCCCTGACCCTAACTCTAACCCTAACCCTAACCCTAACCCTAACCCTAAACCTAACCGTGACCCTAATCCTAACACTAACCCTATTTCTAATTCTAACCCTAACACTAATCCTAAACTTATACCTAACCCCCTAATAATAACCCTAACCCTAACACTAACCCTAACCCCTAAACCTAACCCTAACCCTAACCCTAACCCTAACCTAACCCTAACCCTAACCCTAACCCTAACCCTAACACTAACCCCTAACCCTTACCCTAACCCTAACCCTAACCCTAACCATTACCCTAACCCTAACCCTAACCCTAACCCTAACCCTAACCCTAACACTAACCGTTATCATAACACTAAACTCTAAACCCTAAACCTAATCCACTCTAAACCTTAAACAATCCTAAACCATAAACCTTAAACCCTAAACCCTAAATCTAACAATAAACTTAAACCTGACCCTAAATCTAACCCTAACCCTAACCCTAAACCTTACCCTGACCCTAACCCTAACCCTAATCCTAACACTAACCATAACCCTAACCCTAACCCTAACCCTAACCTTAACCCTAACCCTAAACCTAACCCTAACCCTTACCCTAACCCTAACCCTAACCCTAACCCTAACCCCTTAACCTTAATCCCTAAATCCTAAACCCTGAAAAACCATAAATCCTAAACCCTGAACAACCCTAAATCATAAACCCTGAATAACCCTAAACACTAACCTCTAAACAACCCTAAACAACCCTAATCACTAAACCATAAACAACCCTAAACACTAAACCCTAAACAACCCTATACCCTAAACCTTAAACACTAAACCCTAAATAAGCCTAAACCCTAAACCATTAACACTATACCCTAAACAACACTAAACACTAAACCCAAAACAACCCTAAAACCTAAACCTTAAACACTAAACCTTAAACAACCCTAAACCCTAAACACTAAACCCTAAACAACCCTAAACTTTTAACCCTAAACACTATACCCTAAACAACCCTAAACCTTAAACAATCCTAAACTCTAAACCCTAAACCCTTAACCTAAACCACCCTAAATCTTAAACAATCCTAAACCCTAAACCTTAAACCCTAAACACTAAAACCTAAACCCTAAACCTAACAATAACCATAACCCTAACCCTAAACCCTAACCCTTACCCTAACCCTAACCCTAACCCTAATCCTAACCCTAACCCTAAACCTAACCCTAACCCTAACCCTAACCCTAACCCTAACCCTAAACCTAATTATAACCCTAACCTTAACCCTAATCCTAACCCTAAACCTAACCCTAACCCTAACCCTAACCCTAACCTAAACTCTCCCTGACCCTAACTCTAACCCTAACCCTAACCCTAACCCTAACCCTAACCCTAAACCTAACCGTGACCCTAATCCTAACACTAACCCTATTTCTAATTCTAACCCTAACACTAATCCTAAACTTAAACCTAACCCCCTAATAATAACCCTAACCCTAACACTAACCCTAACCCCTAAACCTAACCCTAACCCTAACCCTAACCCTAACCTAACCCTAACCCTAACCCTAACCCTAACCCTAACACTAACCCCTAACCCTTACCCTAACCCTAACCCTAACCCTAACCATTACCCTAACCCTAACCCTAACCCTAACCCTAACCCTAACCCTAACACTAACCGTTATCATAACACTAAACTCTAAACCCTAAACCTAATCCACCCTAAACCTTAAACAATCCTAAACCATAAACCTTAAACCCTAAACCCTAAATCTAACAATAAACCTAAACCTGACCCTAAATCTAACCCTAACCCTAACCCTAAACCTTACCCTGACCCTAACCCTAACCCTAATCCTAACACTAACCATAACCCTAACCCTAACCCTAACCCTAACCTTAACCCTAACCCTAAACCTAACCCTAACCCTTACCCTAACCCTAACCCTAACCCTAACCCTAACCCCTTAACCTTAATCCCTAAATCCTAAACCCTGAAAAACCATAAATCCTAAACCCTGAACAACCCTAAATCATAAACCCTGAATAACCCTAAACACTAACCTCTAAACAACCCTAAACAACCCTAATCACTAAACCATAAACAACCCTAAACACTAAACCCTAAACAACCCTATACCCTAAACCTTAAACACTAAACCCTAAATAAGCCTAAACCCTAAACCATTAACACTATACCCTAAACAACACTAAACACTAAACCCAAAACAACCCTAAAACCTAAACCTTAAACACTAAACCTTAAACAACCCTAAACCCTAAACACTAAACCTTAAACAACCCTAAACTTTTAACCCTAAACACTATATCCTAAACAACCCTAAACCTTAAACAATCCTAAACTCTAAACCCTAAACCCTTAACCTAAACCACCCTAAATCTTAAACAATCCTAAACCCTAAACCTTAAACCCTAAACACTAAAACCTAAACCCTAAACCTAACAATAACCATAACCCTAACCCTAAACCCTAACCCTTACCCTAACCCTAACCCTAACCCTAATCCTAACCCTAACCCTAACCCTAACCCTAACCCTAACCCTAAACCTAATTATAACCCTAACCTTAACCCTAATCCTAACCCTAAACCTAACCCTAACCCTAACCCTAACCATAACCTAAACTCTCCCTGACCCTAACTCTAACCCTAACCCTAACCCTAACCCTAACCCTAAACCTAACCGTGACCCTAATCCTAACACTAACCCTATTTCTAATTCTAACCCTAACACTAATCCTAAACTTAAACCTAACCCCCTAATAATAACCCTAACCCTAACACTAACCCTAACCCCTAAACCTAACCCTAACCCTAACCCTAACCCTAACCTAACCCTAACCCTAACCCTAACCCTAACCCTAACACTAACCCCTAACCCTTACCCTAACCCTAACCCTAACCCTAACCATTACCCTAACCCTAACCCTAACCCTAACCCTAACCCTAACACTAACCGTAACCATAACACTAAACTCTAAACCCTAAACCTAATCCACCCTAAACCTTAAACAATCCTAAACCATAAACCTTAAACCCTAAACCCTAAATCTAACAATAAACCTAAACCTGACCCTAAATCTAACCCTAACCCTAACCCTAAACCTTACCCTGACCCTAACCCTAACCCTAATCCTAACACTAACCATAACCCTAACCCTAACCCTAACCCTAACCTTAACCCTAACCCTAAACCTAACCCTAACCCTTACCCTAACCCTAACCCTAACCCTAACCCTAACCCCTTAACCTTAATCCCTAAATCCTAAACCCTGAAAAACCATAAATCCTAAACCCTGAACAACCCTAAATCATAAACCCTGAATAACCCTAAACACTAACCTCTAAACAACCCTAAACAACCCTAATCACTAAACCATAAAAAACCCTAAACACTAAATCCTAAACAACCCTATACCCTAAACCTTAAACACTAAACCCTAAATAACCCTAAATCCTAAACCATTAACACTATACCCTAAACAACACTAAACACTAAACCAAAACAACCCTAAAACCTAAACCTTAAAAACTAAACCTTAAACAACCCTAAACCCTAAACACTAAACCCTAAACAACCCTAAACTTTTAATCCGAAACACTATACCCTAAACAACCCTAAACCTTAAACAATCCTAAACTCTAAACCCTAAACCCTTAACCTAAACCACCCTAAATCTTAAACAATCCTAAACCCTAAACCTTAAACCCTAAACACTAAACCCTAAACCCTAAACCTAACAATAACCATAACCCTAACCCTAACCCCTAACCCTTACCCTAACCCTAACCCTAACCCTAATCCTAACCCTAACCCTAACCCTAACCCTAACCCTAACCCTAAACCTAATCCTAACCCTAACCTTAACCCTAATCCTAAACCTAACCCTAACCCTAACCCTAACCGTAACCATAACACTAAACTCTAAACCCTAAACCTAATCCACCCTAAACCTTAAACAATCCTAAACCATAAACCTTAGACCCTAAATCCTAAATCTAACAATAAACCTAAACCTAACCCTAAATCTAACCCTAACCCTAACCCTAACCCTAAACCCTCCCTGACCCTAACCCTAACCCTAACCCTAACCCTAACCCTAAACCTAATCTGACCCTAATCCTAACACTAACCCTATTTCTAATTCTAACCCTAACACTAATCCTAAACTTAAACCTAACCCCCTAATAATAACCCTAACCCTAACACTAACCCTAACCCCTAACCCTAACCCTAACCCTAACCCTAACCTAACCCTAACCCTAACCCTAACCCAAACGCTAACACTAACCCCCTAACTTTTACCCTAACCCTAACCCTAACCCTAACCCTAACCATTACCATAAACTTAACCCTAACCCTAACCCCATCCATAACCCTAACCCTAAACTTAACCATAACACTAAACTCTAAACCCTAAACCTAATCCACCCTAAACCTTAAACAATCCTAAACCATAAACCTTAAACCCTAAACCCTAAATCTAACAATAAATCTAAACCTAACCCTAAATCTAACCCTAACCCTATCCCTAACCCTAAACCTAACCCTGACCCTAACCCTAACCCTAATCCTAACACTAACCATAACCCTAACCCTAACACTAACCCTAACCTTAACCCTAAACCTAACCGTAACCCTAACCCTAACTCTAACTCTAACCCTAACCCTAACCGTAACCATAATACTAAACTCTAAACCCTAAACCTAATCTACCCTAAACATTAAACAATCCTAAACCTTAAACCTTAAACCCAAAACCCTAAATCTAACAATAAACCTAAACCTAACCCTAAATCTATCCCTAACCCTAACCCTAACACTAAACCTAAACCTGACCCTAACCCTAACCCTAATAATAACACTAATCATAACCCAAACACTAACCCTAACCCTAAACCTAAACCTAACCCTAAACCTCACACTATCCCTAATCCTAACACTAAACCCTAAAAATTAAATCTAACCCTAACCCTAAGCCTACCCTTAACCCTAACCCTAACCATATCGCTAAACCTAACCCTGACCCTAATCCTAACACTAACCCTATTTCTAATTCTAACCCTAACACTAATCCTAAACTAAAACGTAACCCCCTAATAATAACCCTAACACTAAACCTAACCCTAACCCTAACCCTAACTCTAACATTAACCCCTAACCCCTAACACTAACCCTAACCCTAACCCCTAACCCTAACCCTAACCCTAACCCTAACCTTAACCCTAACCCTAACCCTAACCCTATCCCTAACCCTAACCCTTACCCTAACACTAACACTAACCTTAACCCCAACCCTAACCTTAACCCTCACCCTAACCCTCACCTTAACCCTAAACCTAACCCTAACACTAACCCTAACACCCTAAATCCTAAACCCTAAACCCCGAAAAACCCTAAACCCTAATTCCAAAAGCACCCTAAACCCTTAACCCTAAACATTATACCCTAAACCCTAAAACACTATACAACCTTAAACCCTAAACCTTAAAATATCCTAAATCATAAATCCTGAACAACCCTAAACACTAAATCATAAACAACCCTAAAAAACCCTAAACAACTCTAAACGCTAAAACCTAAACAACCCTAAACATTAAACAATCTTAAACGCTAAACCCTATACCCTAAACCTAAACCACCCTAAAACTTAAACAAGCCTAAACCCTAAACCTTAAACCATAAACCCTAAATTTTAAACCATAAATCTAAGAATAACCATAACCCTAACCCTAACCCTAAACCTAAACCTAACCCTAACCCCAACCCTAACCTTAACCCCATAACCCTAACCCTAACCTTAAGCCTAACATAATCCCATAACCCTAACTCTAACCCTAACTCTAACCCTAATGCTAACCCTAACCCTAACCCTAACCCTAAGCCCTTAACCTTAATCCCTAAATCCTAAACCCTGAACAACCATAAATCCTAAACCCTGAACAACCCTAAATCATAAACCCTGAATAACCCTAAACACTAACCTCTAAACAACCCTAAACAACCCTAATCACTAAACCATAAACAACCCTAAACACTAAACTCTAAACAACCCTATACCCTAAACCTTAAAAACTAAACCCTAAATAACCCTAAACCCTAAACCATTAACACTATACCCTAAACAAGACTAAACACTAAACCCAAAACTACCCTAAAACCTAAACGTTAAACACTAAACCTTAAACAATCCTAAACCCTAAACACTAAATCCTAAACAACCCTAAACTTTTAACCCTAAACACTATACCCTAAACAACCCTAAAGCTTAAACAATCCTAAACTCTAAACCCTAAACCCTTAACCTAAACCACCCTAAATCTTAAACAATCCTAAACCCTAAACCTTAAATCCTAAACACTAAACCCTAAACCCTAAACCTCACAATAACCATAACCCTAACCCTAACCCCTAACCTTTACCCTAACCCTAACTCTAACCCTAATCCTAACCCTAACCCTAACCCTAACCCTAACCCTAACCCTAACCCTAACCCTAACCCTAACCCTAAACCTAATCCTAACCCTAACCTTAACCCTAATCCTAACCCTAACCCTAACCCTAACCCTAACCGTAACCATAACACTAAACTCTAAACCCTAAACCTAATCCACCCTAAACCTTAAACAATCCTAAACCATAAACCTTAGACCCTAAATCCTAAATCTAACAATAAACCTAAACCTAAACCTAAATCTAACCCTAACCCTAACCCTAACCCTAAACCCTCCCTGACCCTAACCTAAACCCTAACCCTGACCCTAACCCTAAACCTAACCCTAACCCTAATCCTAAAACTAACCCTATTTCTAATTCTAACCCTAACAATAATCCTAAACTTAAACCTAACCCCCTAATAATAACCCTAACCCTAACACTAACCCTAACCCCTAACCCTAACCCTAAACCTAACCCTAACCCTAACCTAACCCTAACCCTAAACCTAACCCTAACCCTAACACTAACCCCTAACCCTTACCTTAACCCTAACTCTAACCCTAACCCTAACCATTACCCTAACCCTAACCCTAACCTTAACCCTAACCCTAACACTAACCGTAACCATAACACTAAACTCTAAACCCTAAACCTAATCCACCCTAAACCTTAAACAATCTTAACCATAAACCTTAAACCCTAAACCCTAAATCTAACAATAAACCTAAACCTGACCCTAAATCTAACCCTAACCCTAACCCTAACCCTAAACCTAACCCTGACCCTAACCCTAACCCTAATCCTAACACTAACCATAACACTAAACCTAACCCTAACCCTAACCTTAACCCTAACCCTAACCCTAACCCTAACCCTAACCCTAACCCTAACCCTAACCCCTTAACCTAATCCCTAAATCCTAAACCCTGAACAACCATAAATCCTAAACCCTGAACAACCCTAAATCATAAACCCTGAATAACCCTAAACACTAACCTCTAAACAACCCCAAACAACCCTAATCACTAAACCATAAACAACCCTAAACACTAAACCGTAAACAACCCTATACCCTAAACCGTAAACACTAAACCCTAAATAACCCTAAACCCTAAACCATTAACACTATACCCTAAACAACACTAAACACTAAACCCAAAACAACCCTAAAACCTAAACCTTAAACACTAAACCTTAAACAACTCTAAACCCTAAACACCAAACCCTAAACAACCCTAAACTTTTAACCCTAAACACTATACCCTAAACAACCCTAAACCTTAAACAATCCTAAACTCTAAACCCTAAACCCTTAACCTAAACCACCCTAATCTTAAACAATCCTAAACCCTAAACCTTAAACCCTAAACACTAAACCCTAAACCCTAAACCTAACAATAACCATAACCCTAACCCTAACCCCTAACCCTTACCCTAACCCTAACCCTAACCCTAATCCTAACCCTAACCCTAACCCTAACCCTAACCCTAACCCTAACCCTAAACCTAATCCTAACCCTAACCTTAACCCTAACCCTAACCCTAACCCTAACCCTAACCATAACCGTAACCATAACACTAAACTCTAAACCCTAAACCTAATCCACCCTAAACCTTAAACAATCCTAAACCATAAACCTTAGACCGTAAATCCTAAATCTAACAATAAACCTAAAACTAACCCTAAATCTAACCCTAACCCTAACCCTAACCATAAACCCTCCCTAACCCTACCCTAAACCCTAACCCTAACACTATCCCTAAACCTAACCCTGACCCTAATCCTAACACTAACCCTATTTCTAATTCTAACCCTAACACTAATCCTAAACAAAAACCTAACCCCCTAATAATAACCCTAACACTAAACCTAACCCTAACCCTAACCCTAACCCTAACCCTAACACTAACCCCTGACCCCTAACCCTAACCTTAACCCTAACCCTTACCCTAACCCTATTCCTAACCCTAACCCTTACCATAACACTAACACTAACCTTAACCCTAACCCTAACCTTAACCCTCACCCTAACCCTCACCTTAACCCTGAACCTAACCCTAACACTAACCCTAACACCCTAAATCCTAAACCTTAAACCCCGAAAAACCCTAAACACTAATTCCAAAAGCACCCTAAACCCTAAACTATAAACACTAAATGCTAAAAAACCCTAAACCCTAAACCCTAAACACTAAACCCTAAACAAGCCTAAACCCTAAAACCATTAACACTCTACCCTAAACAACCCTAAACCCTTAACCCTAAACATTATACCCTAAACCCTAAAACACTATACAACCTTAAACCCTAAACCTTAAAATATCCTAAATCATAAATCCTGAAAAACCCTAAACACTAAATTATAAACAACCCTAAAAAACCCTAAACAACTCTAAACGCTAAAACCTAAACAACCCTAACCATTAAACAATCTTAAACGCTAAATTCTATACCCTAAACCTAAACCACCCTAAAACTTAAACAATCCTAAACCCTAAACTTTAAACCATAAACCCTAAATTTTAAACCATAAATCTAAGAATAACCATAACCCTAACCCTAACCCTAAACCTAAACCTAACCCTAACGCCAACCCTAACCTTAACCCCATAACCCTAACCCTAACCTTAAGCCTAACATAACCCCATAACCCTAACTCTAACCCTAACTCTAACCCTAACTCTAACCCTAATGCTAACCCTAACCCTAACCCTAACCCTAACCCTAACCCCTTAACCTTAATCCCTAAATCCTAAACCCTGAACAACCATAAATCCTAAACCCTGAACAACCCTAAATCATAAAGCCTGATTAACCCTAGACACTAACCTCTAAACAACCCTAAACAACCCTAATCACTAAACCATAAACAACCCTAAACACTAAACCCTAAACAACCCTATACCCTAAACCTTAAACACTAAACCCTAAATAACCCTAAACCCTAAACCATTAACACTATACCCTAAAGAACACTAAACACTAAACCCAAAACAACCCTAAAACCTAAACCTTAAACACTAAACCTTAAACAACCCTAAACCCTAAACACTAAACCCTAAACAACCCTAAACTTTTAACCCTAAACTCTATACCCTAAACAACCCTAAACCTTAAACAATCCTAAACTCTAAACGCTAAACCCTTAACCTAAACCACCCGAAATCTTAAACAATCCTAAACCCTAAACCTTAAACCCTAAACACTAAACTCTATACCCGAAACCTAATCCACCCTAAACCTTAAACAATCCTAAACCATAAACCTTAAACCCTAAACCCTAAATCTAACAATAAACCTAAACCTAACCCTAAATCTAACCCTAACCCTAAACCCTTTCTGACCCTAACCCTAACCCTAACCTTAAGCCTAACATAACCACATAACCCTAACCCTAACCCTCACCCTAACCCTAACCCTAACCCTAACCCTAACCCTAACTCCTAACCCCTAACACTAACCCTAACCCTAACCCCTAACCCTAACCCTAACCCTAACCCTAACCCTAACCCTAACCCTAAACTTACCCTAACCCTAACACTAACCCTAACCCTAACCCTAACCCTAACCCTAACCCTAACCTTAACCCTAACCCTAACCTTAACACTAACCTTATCCCTAACCCCTAACCCTTACCCTAACCCTAACCCTAACCCTAACCCTAAACCTAACCCTCTCCCTAACCCTAACCGTAACCCTAACCCTAACCCTAACCCTAACCCTAACCCTAAACCTTCCTAACCCTAACCTTAACCCTAATCCTAACCCTAACCCTAACCCTAACCCTAACCGTAACCATAACACTAACCTCTAAACCCTAAACCTAATCCTCCCTAAACCTTAAACAATCCTAAACCATAAAACGTAGACACTAAACCCTAAATCTAACAATAAACCTAAACCTAACCCTAAATCTAACCCTAACCCTAACCCTAACCCTAAACCCTCCCTGACCCTAACCCTAACCCTAACCCTAACCCTAACCATAAACCTAACCCTGACCCTAATCCTAACACTAAACCTATTTCTAATTCTAACCCTAACACTAATCCTAAACTTAAACCTAACCCCCTAATAATAACCCTAACCATAACACTAACCCTAACCCCTAACCGTAACCCTAACCCTAACCCTAACCTAACCCTAACCCTAACACTAACCCTAACCCAAACCCTAACACTAACCCCCTAACTTTTACCCTAACCCTAACCCTAACCCCAACCCTAAACCTTACAATAACCCTAACCCTAACCATAACCCCATCCCTAACCCTAACCCTAACCGTAACCATAACACTAAACTCTAAACCCTAAACCTAATCCACCCTAAACCTTAAACAATCCTAAACCATAAACCTTAAACCCTAAACCCTAAATCTAACAATAAACCTAAACCTAACCCTAAATATAACCCTAACCCTAACCCTAACCCTAACCCTAAACCTAAACCTGACCCTAACCCTAACCCTAATCCTAACACTAATCATAACCCAAACACTAACCCTAACCCTAACCCTAAACCTAACCCTAAACCTCACACTATCCCTAATCCTAACACTAAACCCTAAACTTTAAATCTAACCCTAACCCTAACCCTACCCTTAACCCTAACCCTAACTCTATCCCTAAACCTAACCCTGACCCTAATCCTAACACTAACCCTATTTCTAATTCTAACCCTAACACTAATCCTAAACTAAAACCTAACCCCCTAATAATAACCCTAACACTAAACCTAACCCTAACCCTAACCCTAACCCTAACCCTAACACTAACCCCTAACCCCTAACACTAACCCTAAACCTAACCCCTAACCCTAACCCTAACCCTAACCCTAACCCTAACCCTAACCCTAACCCTATCCCTAACCCTAACCCTTAACCTAACACTAACACTAACCTTAACCCTAACCCTAACATTAACCCTCACCCTAACCCTCACCTTAACCCTAAACCTAACCCTAACACTAACCCTAAAACCCTAAATCCTAAACCCTAAACCCCGAAAAACCCTAAACACTAATTCCAAAAGCACCCTAAACCCTAAACTATAAACACTAAACGCTAAAAAACCCTAAACCCTAAACCCTAAACACTAAACCCTAAACAAGCCTAAACCCTAAAACCATTAACACTATACCCTAAACAACCCTAAACCCTTAACCCTAAACATTATACCCTAAACCCTAAAACACTATACAACCTTAAACCCTAAACCTTAAAATATCCTAAATCATAAATCCTGAACAACCCTAAACACTAAATTATAAACAACCCTAAAAAACCCTAAACAACTCTAAACGCTAAAACCTAAACAACCCTAACCATTAAAAAATCTTAAACGCTAAATTCTATACCCTAAACCTAAACCACCCTAAAACTTAAACAATCCTAAACCCTAAACCTTAAACCATAAGCCCTAAATTTTAAACCATAAATCTAAGAATAACCATAACCCTAACCCTAACCCTAAACCTAAACCTAACCCTAACCCCAACCCTAACCTTAACCCCATAACCCTAACCCTAACCTTAAGCCTAACATAACCCCATAACCCTAACTCTAACCCTAACTCTAACCCTAATGCTAACCCTAACCCTAACCCTAACCCTAACCCTAACCCTAACCCTAACCCCTTAACCTTAATTCCTAAATCCTAAACCCTGAACAACCATAAATCCTAAACCCTGAACAACCCTAAATCATAAACCCTGAATAACCCTAAACACTAACCTCTAAACAACCCTAAACAACCCTAATCACTAAACCATAAACAACCCTAAACACTAAACCCTAAACAACCCTATACCCTAAACATTAAACACTAAACCCTAAATAACCCTAAACCCTAAACCATTAACACTATACCCTAAACAACACTAAACACTAAACCCAAAAAAACCCTAAAACCTAAACCTTAAACACTAAACCTTAAACAACCTTAAACGCTAAACACTAAACCCTAAACAACCCTAAACTTTTTACCCTAAACACTATACCCTAAACAACCCTAAACCTTAAACAATCCTAAACTCTAAACCCTAAACCCTTAACCTAAACCACCCTAAATCTTAAACAATCATAAACCCTAAACCTTAAACCCTAAACACTAAACCCTAAACCCTAAACCTAACAATACCCATAACCCTAACCCTAACCCCTAACCCTTACCCTAACCCTAACCCTAACCCTAATCCTAACCCTAACCCTAACCCTAACCCTAACCCTAACCCTAACCCTAACACTAACCCTAACCCTAAACCTAATCCTAACCCCAACCTTAACCCTAATCCTAACCCTAACCCTAACCCTAACCGTAACCATAACACTAAACTCTAAACCCTAAACCTAATCCACCCTAAACCTTAAACAATCCTAAACCATAAACCTTAGACCCTAAATTCTAAATCTAACAATAAACCTAAACCTAACCCTAAATCTATCCCTAACCCTAACCCTAACCCTAAACCTAAACCTGACCCTAACCCTAACCCTAATAATAACACTAATCATAACACAAACACTAACCCTAACCCTAACCCTAAACCTAACCCTAATCCTCACACTATCCCTAATCCTAACACTAAACCCTAAACTTTAAATCTAACCATAACCCTAACCCTACCCTTAACACTAACCCTAACCATATCGCTAAACCTAACCCTGACCCTAATCCTAACACTAACCCTATTTCTAATTCTAACCCTAACATTAATCCTAAACTAAAACGTAACCCCCTAATAATAACCCTAACACTAAACCTAACCCTAACCCTAACCCTAACCCTAACACTAACCCCTAACCCCTAACACTAACCCTAACCCTAACCCCTAACCCTAACCCTAACCCTAACCCTAACCCTAACCCTAACCCTAACCCTAACCCTTACCCTAACACTAACACTAACCTTAACCCTAACCCTAACCTTAACCCTCACCCTAACCCTCACCTTAACCCTGAACCTAACTCTAACACTAACCCTAACACCCTAAATCCTAAAACCTAAACTTCGAAAAACCCTAAACTCTAATTCCAAAAGCACCCTAAACCCTTAACCCTAAACATTATACCCTAAACCCTAAAACACTATACAACTTTAAACCCTAAACCTTAAAATATCCTAAATCATAAATCCTGAACAACCCTAAACACTAAATCATAAACAACCCTAAAAAACCCTAAACAACTCTAAACGCTAAAACCTAAACCACCCTAAACATTAAACAATATTAAACGCTAAATCCTATACCTTAAAAATAAACCACCCTAAAACTTAAACAATCCTTAACCCTAAACCTTAAACCATAAACCCTAAATTTTAAACCATAAATCTAAGAATAACCATAACCCTAATCCTAACCCTAAACGTAAACCTAACCCTAACCCCAACCCTAACCTTAACCCCATAACCCTAACCCTAACCTTAAGCCTTACATAACCCCATAACCCTAACTCTAAACCTAACTCTAACCCTAATGCTAACCCTAACCCTAACCCTAACCCTAACCCTAACCCTAACCCCTTAACCTTAATCCCTAAATCCTAAACCCTGAACAACCATAAATCCTAAACCCTGAACAACCCTAAATCATAAACCCTGAATAACCCTAAACACTAACCTCTAAACAACCCTAAACAACCCTAATCACTAAACCATAAACAACCCTAAACACTAAACCCTAAACAACCCTATACCCTAAACTGTAAACACTAAACCCTAAATAACCCTAAACCCTAAACCATTAACACTATACCCTAAACAACACTAAACCCTAAACCCAAAACAAGCCTAAAACCTAAACCTTAAACACTAATCCTTAAAAAACCCTAAACCCTAAACACTAAACCCTAAACAACCCTAAACTTTTAACCCTAAACACTATACCCTAAAAAACCCTAAAACTTAAACAATCCTAAACTCTAAACCCTAAAACCTTAACCTATACCACCCTAAATCTTAAACAATCCTAAACCCTAAACCTTAAACCCTAAACACTAAACCCTAAACCCTAAACCTAACAATAACCATCACCCTAACCCTAACCCCTAACACTTACCCTAACCCTAACCCTAACCCTAATCCTAACCCTAACCCTAACCCTAACCCTAACCCTAACCCTATCCCTAACCCTAACCCTTACCCTAACACTAACACTAACCTTAACCCTAAACCTAACCTTAACCCTCACCCTAACCCTCACCTTAACCCTAAACCTAACCCTAATACTAACCCTAACACCCTAAATCCTAAACCCTAAACCCCGAAAAACCCTAAACACTAATACCAAAAGCACCCTAAACCCTAAACTATAAACACTAAACGCTAAAAAACCCTAAACCATAAACCCTAAACACTAAACCCTAAACAAGCCTAAACCCTAAAACCATTAACGCTATACCCTAAACAACCCTAAACCCTTAACCCTAAACATTATACCCTAAACCCTAAAACACTATACAACCTTAAACCCTAAACCTTAAAATATCGTAAATCATAAATCCTGAACAACCCTAAACACTAAATTATAAACAACCCTAAAAAACCCTAAACAACTCTAAACGCTAAAACCTAAACAACCCTAACCATTAAACAATCTTAAACGCTAAACCCTATACCCTAAACCTAAACCACCCTAAAACTTAAACAATCCTAAACCCTAAACCTTAAACCATAAACCCTAAATTTTAAACGATAAATCTAAGAATAACCATAACCCTAACCCTAACCCTAAACCTATACCTAACCCTAACCCCAACCCTAACCTTATCCCCATAACCCTAACCCTAACCTTAAGCCTAACATAACCCCATAACCTTAACTCTAACCCTGACTCTAACCCTAATGCTAACCCTAACCCTTACCCTAACCCTAACCTTAACCCCTTAACCTTGATCCCCCAAGGGCCCTAACATCGGCCCTACCATCGGCCCTAGCAACGGCCCTAGCAACGGCCCTAGCAACGGCCCTAGCAACGGCCCTAACAAGGGCCCTAACCACGGACCTAGCAACGGCCCTAGCAACGGCCCTAGCAACGGCCCTAACAACGGCCCTAGCAACGGCCCTAGCAACGGCCCTAGCAACGGCCCTAGCAACGGCCCAAACAAGGGCCCTAACAACGGCCCTAGCAACGGCCCTAGCAACGGCCCTAGCAACGGCCCTAACAAGGGCCCTAGCAACGACCCAAACAAGGGCCCTAACAACGGCCCAAACAAGGGCCCTAACAACGGCCCTAACAACGGCCCTAGCAACGGCCCTAGCAACGGCCCTAACAAGGGCCCTAGCAACGGACCTAACAAGGGCCGTAGCAACGGCCCTAGCAACAGCCCTAGCAACGGCCCTAGCAACGGCCCTAACAAGGGCCCTAGCAACGGACCTAACAAGGGCCCTAGCAACGGCCCTAGCAACGGCCCTAGCAACGGCCCTAGCAACGGCCCTAACAAGGGCCCAAACAAGGGCCCTAGCAAAGGCCCAAACAAGGGCCCTAGCAACGGCCCTAACAACAGCCCTAGCAACGGCCCTAACAAGGGCCCAAACAACGGCCCTAACAACGACCCTTGCAACGGCCCTAGCAACGGCCCTAGCAACAGCTTTAGCAACGGCCCTAACAAAGGACCTAGCAACGGCCCTAACAAGGGCCCTAGCAACGGCCCTAGCAACGGCCTTAGCAACGGCCCTAACAAGGGCTCTAGCAACGACCCTAACAACGGCCCTTGCAACGGCCCTAGCAAAGGCCCTAGCAACGGCCCTAGCAACGGCCCTAGCAACGGCCCTAACAAGGGCCCTAACCACGGCCCTATCAACGGCCCTAGACACGGCCCTAGAAACGGCCCTAGAAAAGGCCCTAACAAGGGCCCTAGCAACGGCCCTAACAAGGGCCCTAGCAACGGCCCTAAAAAGGGCCCTAGCAACGGCCCTAGTAACGGCCCTAGAAACGGCCCTAACAAGGGCCCTAGCAACGGCCCTAACAAGGGCCCTAGCAACGGCCCTAACAAGGGCCCTAGCAACGGCCCTAACAAGGGCCCTAGCAACGGCCCTAACAAGGGCCCTAGCAACGGCCCTAACAACGGCCCTAGCAACGGCCCTAGCAACGGCCCTAGCAACGTCCCTAGCAACGGCCCTAGAAACGGCCCTAGCAACGGACCTAGCAACGGCCCTAACAACGGCACTAGCAACGGCCCTAAAAAGGGCCCTAGCAACGGCCCTAGCAACGGCCCTAGAAACGGCCCTAACAAGGGCCCTAGCAACGGCCCTAACAAGGGCCCTAGCAACGGCCCTAACAAGGGCCCTAGCAACGGCCCTAGCAACGGCCCTAGCAACGGCCCTAGCTATGGCACTAGCAACGGCCCTAACAAGGGCCCTAACAACGTCCATAGCAACGGCCCTAGCAACGGCCCTAACAAGGGCCCTAGCAACGGCCCTAGCAACGGCCCTAGCAACGGACCTAACAACGGCCCTAGCAACGGCCCTAGAAACGGCCCTAGCAACGGCCCTAAAAAGGGCCCTGGCAACGGCCCTAACAACGGCCCTTGCAACGGCCCTAGCAACGGCCCTAGCAACGGCCCTAACAACGGCCCTAGCAACGGCCCTAGCAACGGCCCTAGCAACGGCCCTAACAACGGCCCTAACCACGGCCCTAACCACGGCCCTAGCAACGGCCCTAGCAACGGCCCTAGCAACGGCCCTAACAACGGCCCTAACCACGGCCCTAGCAACGGCCCTAGCAACGGCCCTAGCAACGGCCCTAGCAACGGCCCTAACAAAGGCCCTAGCAACGGCCCTAGCAACGGCCCAAGCAACGGCCCTAACCACGGCCATAGCAACGGCCCTAGCAACGGCTTTAACAACGGCCCTAGCAACGGCCCTAACAACAGCCCTAGCAACGACCCTAGCAACGGCCCTAGCAACGGCCTTACCAAAGGCCCTAGCCACGGCCCTTGCAACGGCCCTAACAAGGTCCCTAGCAACGGCCCTAGCAACGGCCCTAGCAACGGCCCTAGCAACGGCCCTAACAAGGGCCCTAGCAACGGCCCTAGCAACGGCCCTAGCAACGGACCTAACAACGGCCCTAGCAGCGGCCCTAGAAACGGCCCTAGCAACAGCCCTAAAAAGGGCCCTAGCAACGGCCCTAACAACGGCCCTTGCAACGGCCCTAGCAACGGCCCTAGCAACAGCCCTAACAACGGCCCTAACAACGGCCCTAGCAACGGCCCTAGCAACGGCCCTAACAACGGCCCTAGCAACGGCCCTAGCAACGGCCCTAGCAACGGCCCTAGCAACGGCCCTAGCAACGGCCCTAACAAAGGCCCTAGCAACGGCCCTAGCAACGGCCCTAACAACTGCCCTAACCACGGCCCTAGCAACGGCCCTAACAAGGGCCCTAGCAACGGCCCTAGCAACGGCCCTAACAACGGCCGTAACAACGGCCCTAGCAACGGCCCTAGCAACGGCCCTAACAAGGGCCCTAGCAACGGCCCTAACAAGGGCCCTAGCAACGGCCCTAACAAGGGCCCTAGCAACGGCCCTAGCAACGACCCTAGCAACGGCCCTAACAACGGCCCTAGCAACGGCCCTACCAACGGCCCTAACAACGGCCCTAACAACGGCCCTAGCAACGGCCCTAGCAACGGCCCTACCAACGGCCCTACCAACGGCCCTAACAACGGCCCTAGCAACGGCCCTAACAACGGCCCTAACAAGGGCCCTAGCAACGGCCCTAACAAGGGCCCTAGCAACGGCCCTAACAAGGGCCCTAGCAACGGCCCTAACAAGGGCCCTAGCAACGGCCCTAACAAGGGCCCTAGCAACGGCCCTAACAAGGGCCCTAGCAACGGCCCTAACATGGGCCCTAGCAACGGCCCTAGCAACGGCCCTAACAAGGGCCCTAGCAACGGCCATAACAACGGCCTTTGAAACGGCCCTAGCAACGGCCCTAGCAACGGCCCTAACAAGGGCCCTAGCAACGGCCTAAACAAGGGCCCTAACAACGACCCTAACAACGGCCCTAGCAACGGCCCTAGCAACGGCACTACCAACGGCCCTACCAACGGCCCTAACAAGGGCCCTAGCAACGGCCCTAACAACGGCCTTTGAAATGGCCCTAGCAACGGCCCTAGCAACGGCCCTAACAAGGGCCCTAGCAACGGCCCTAGCAACGGCCCTAACAACGGCCCTAGCAACGGCCCTACCAACGGCCCTAACAACGGCCCTAACAACGGCCCTAGCAACGGCCCTAGCAACGGCCCTAGCAACAGCCCTAACAAGGGCCCTAGCAACGGCCCTACCAACGGCCCTACCAACGGCCCTAACAACGAGCCTAGCAACGGCCCTAGCAACGGCCCAAGCAACGGCCCTAACAACGGCCCTAGCAACGGCCCTAACCAGGGCCCTAGCAACGGCCCTAACCAGGGCCCTAGCAACGGCCCTAGCAACGGCCCTAGAAACGGCCCTAGCTACGGCCCTAGCAACGGCCCTAACAAGGGCCATAGCAACGGCCCTAGCAACGGCCCTAGCAACGGCCCTAGCAATGGCCCTAGCCACGGCCCTAACAAGGGCCCTAGCAACAGCCCTAGCAACGGCCCTGACAACGGCCCTAGCAACGGCCCTAGCAACGGCCCTAGCAACGGCCCGAGCAACGGCCCTAACAAGGGCCCTAGCAACGGCCCTAACAACGGCCCTTGAAACGGCCCTAGGAAAAACCCTAGCAACGGACCTAGCAACGGCCCTAGCAACGGCCCTAACAAGGGCCCTAGCAACGGCCCTAACAACGGCCTTTGAAACGGCCCTAGCAACGGCCCTAGCAACGGCCCTAACAACGGCACTTGCAACGGCCCTAGCAACGGCCCTAGCAACGGCCCTACCAACGGCCCTAACAAGGGCCCTAGCAACGGCCCTAGCAACGGCCCTAGCAACGGCCCTAACAAGGGCCCTAGCCACGGCCCTAACAAGGGCCCTAGCAACGGCCCTAGCAACGGCCCTAACAAGGGCCCTAGCAACGGCCCTAGCAACGGCCCTAGCAACGGCCCTAGCAATGGCCCAAAAAAGGGCCCTAGAAACGGCCATAGCAACGGCCTTTGAAACGGCCCTAGCAACGGCCCTAGCAACGGCCCTAACAAGGGCCCTAGCAACGGCCCAAACAAGGGCCCTAACAACGGTCCTAACAACGGCCCTAGCAACGGCCCTAGCAACGGCCCTAACAACGGCCCTAGCAACGGCACTACCAACGGCCCTAACAACGGCCCTAACAACGGCCCTACCAACGGCCCTAACAACGGCCCTAGAAACGGCCCTAGCAACGGCCCTAGCAACGGCCCTAGCAATGGCCCTAACAAGGGCCCTAGCAACGGCCCTAACAAGGGCCCTAGCAACGGCCCTAAAAAGGGCCCTAGCAACGGCCCTAGCAACGGCCCTAGCAACGGCCCTAGCTACGGCCCTAGCAACGGCCCTAACAAGGGCCCTAGCAACGGCCCTAGCAACGGCCCTAGCAACGGCCCTAGAAACGGCCCTAACAAGGGCCCTAGCAACGGCCCTAGCAACGGCCCTAACAACGGCCCTAGCAACGGCCCTAACAAGGGCCCTAGCAACGGCTCTAACAACAGCCTTTGAAATGGCCCTAGCAACGGCCCTAGCAACGGCCCTAACAAGGGCCCTAGCAACGGCCCTAGCTACGGCCCTAGCAACGGCCCTAGCAACGGCCCTAGCAACGGCCCTAGCACCGGCCCTAACAACGGCCCTAGCAACGGCCCTAACAAGGGCCCTAGCAACGGCCCTAGCAACGGCCCTAGCAACGGCCCTAACAAGGGCCCTAGCAACGGCCCTAACAACGGCCCTTGAAACGGCCCTAGGAACAACCCTAGCAACGGCCCTAGCAACGGCCCTAGCAACGGCCCTAACAAGGGCCCTAGCAACGGCCCTAACAACGGCCTTTGAAACGGCCCTAGCAACGGCCCTAGCAACGGCCCTAACAAGGGCCCTAGCAACGGCCCAAACAAGGGCCCTAACAACGACCCTAACAACGGCCCTAGCAACGGCCCTAGCAACGGCCCTAACAAGGGCCCTAGCAACGGCCCTAGTAACGGCCCTAACAACGGCCCTAGCAACTGCCCTAGCAACGGCCCTAAGAACGGCCCTAACAACGAGCCTAGCAACGGCCCTAGCAACGGCCCTAACAAGGGCCCTAACAACGGCCGTAACAACGGCCCTAGCAATGGCCCTAGCAAGGGCCCTAACAAGGGCCCTAGCAACGGCCCTATAAGGGCCCTAGCAACGGCCCTAACAAGGGCCCTAGCAACAGCCCTAACAAGGGCCCTAGCAACGGCCCTAGCAACGGCCCTAGTAACGGCCCTAGCTTCGGCCCTAGCAACGGCCCTAACAAGGGCCCTAGCAATGGCCCTAGCAACGGCCCTAGCAACGGCCCTAGCAACGGCCCTAACAAGGGCCCTAGCAACGGAGCTAGCAACGGCCCTAGCAACGGACCTAACAACAGCCCTAACAACGGCCCTTGCAACGGCCCTAGCAACGGCCCTAGCAACGGCCCTAACAATGGCTCTAGCAACGGCCCTACCAACGGCCCTAACAATGGCCCTAGAAACGGCCCTAGCAACGGCCCTAGCAACGGCCCTAGCAACGGCCCTAACAAGGGCCCTAGCAACGGCCCTAACAAGGTCCCTAGCAACGGCCGTAACAAGGGCCCTAGCAACGGCCCTAACAAGGGCCCTAGCAACGGCCCTAGCAACGGCCCTAGCAACGGCCCTAGCAACGGCCCTAACATGGGCCCTAGCAACGGCCCTAGCAACGGCCCTAACAACGGTCCTAGCAACGGCCCTAACAAGGGCCCTAGCAACGGCCCTAACAACGGCCCTTGAAATGGCCCTAACAAGGGCCCTAGCAACGGACCTAGCAACGGCCCCAACAAGGGCCCTAGCAACGGCCCTAACATCAGCCCTTTAAACGGCCCTAGCAACGGCCCTAGCAACGGCCCTAGCAATGGCCCTAGCAACGGCCCTACCAACGGCCCTAGCAACGGCCCTAGCAACGGCCCTAGCAACTGCCCTAACAAGGGCCCTAGCAAAGGCCCTAACAAGGGCCGTAGCAACGGCCCTAACAAGGGCCCTAGCAACGGCCCTAACAAGGGCCCTAGCAACGGCCCTAACAAGGGCCCTAACAACGGCCCTAGCAACGGCCCTAGCAACGGCCCTAGCTTCGGCCCAACAACGGCCCTAACAAGGGCCCTAGCAACGGCCCTAACAACGGCCCTAGCAACGGCCCTAACAAGGGCCCTAGCAACGGCCCTAGAAACGGCCCCAACAAGGGCCCTAGCAACGGCCCTAGCAACGGCCCTAGCTACGGCCCTAGCAACGGCCCTTAAAAGAGCCCTAGCAACGGCCCTAGCAACGGCCCTAGCAACGGCCCTAGCAACGGCCCTAACAAGGGCCCTAGCAACGGCCCTAGCAACGGCCCTCACAAGGGCCCTAGCAACGGCCCTAGCAACGGCCCTAACAACGGCCCTAGCAACGGCCCTAACAAAGGCCCTAGCAACGGTCCTAACAACGGCCCTTGAAACGGCCCTAACAAGGGCCCTAGCAACGGCCCAAACAAGGGCCCTAGCAACGGCCCTAACAAGGGCCCTAGCAACGGCCCAAACAAGGGCCCTAGCAACGGCCCTAACAAGGGCCCTAGCAACGGCCCTAACAAGGGCCCTAACAACGGCCCTAGCAACGGCCCTAGCAACGGCCCTTACAACGGCCCTAGCAACGGCCCTAGCAACGGCCCTAACAACGGCCCTATCAACGGCCCTAGCAACGGCCTTAGCAACGGCCCTAGCAACGGCCCTAACAAGGGCCCTAGCAACGGCCCTAACAACGGCCTTTGAAACGGCCCTAGCAACGGCCTTTGAAACGGCCCTAGCAACGGCCCTAGCAACGGCCCTAACAAGGGCCCTAGCAACGGCCCTAACAACGGCCCTAGCAACGGCCCTAACAACGGCCTTTGAAACGGCCCTAGCAACGGCCCTAACAAGGGCCCTAGCAACGGCCCTAGCAACGGCCCTAGCTACGGCCCTAGCAACGGCCCTAACAAGGGCCCTAGCAACGGCCCTAGCAACGGCCCTAGCTACGGCCCTAACAAGGGCCCTAGCAACGGCCCTAGTAATGGCCCTAACAAGGGCCGTAGCAACGGCCCTAACAAGGGCCCTAGCAACGGCCCGAACAAGGGCCCTAGCAACGGCCCTAGCAACGGCCCTAACAAGGGCCGTAGCAACGGCCCTAACAAGGGCCCTAGCAACGGCCCTAACAAGGGCCCTAGCAACGGCCCTAGTAACGGCCCTAACAAGGGCCGTAGCAACGGCCCTAGCAACGGCCCTACCAACGGCCCTAGCAACGGCCCTAGCAACGGCCCTAGCAACGGCCCTAACAAGGGCCCTAGCAAAGGCCCTAACAAGGGCCGTAGCAACGGCCCTAACAAGGGCCCTTGCAACGGCCCTAACAAGGGCCCTAGCAACGGCCCTAACAAGGGCCCTAGCAACGGCCCTAGCAACGGCCCTAGCAACGGCCCTAGCAACGGCCCTAACAAGGGCCCTAGCAACGGCCCTAGCAACGGCCCTAGCAACGGCCCTAACAAGGGCCCTAGCAACGGCCCTAGCAACGGCCCCAACAAGGGCCCTAGCAACGGCCCTAGCAACGGCCCTAGCTACGGCCCTAGCAACGGCCCTTAAAAGGGCCCTAGCAAAGGCCCTAGCAACGGCCCTAGCAACGGCCCTAGCAACGGCCCTAACAAGGGCCCTTGCAACGGCCCCTGAAAAGGCCCTAACAAGGGCCCTAGCAACGGCCCTAGCAACGGCCCTAACAACGGCCCTAGCAACGGCCCTAGCAACGGCCCTAACAACGGCCCTAGCAACGGCCCTAACAAGGGCCCTAGCAACGGCCCTAACAACGGCCCTTGAAACGGCCCTAGGAACAACCCTAGAAACGGCCCTAGCAACGGCCCTAGCAACGGCCCTAACAAGGGCCCTAGCAACGGCCCTAACAACAGCCCTTGAAACGGCCCTAGCAACGGCCCTAGCAACGGCCCTAACAAGGGCCCTATCAACGGCCCTAACAAGGGCCCTAGCAACGGCCCAAACAAAGGCCCTAGCAACGGCCCTAGCAACGGCCCTAGCAACGGCCCTAGCAACGGCCCTAACAACGGCCCTAGCAACGACCCTAGCAACGGCCCTAACGAGGACCCTAGCAACGGCCCTAACGAGGGCCCTAGCAACGGCCCTAACAACGGCCCTTGAAACGGCCCTAGGAACAACCCTAGCAACGGCCCTAACAAGGGCCCTAGCAACGGCCCTAGCAACGGCCCTAGCAACGGCCCTAGCTACGGCCCTAGCAACGGCCCTAACAAGGGCCCTAGCAACGGCCCTAGCAACGGACCTAACAACGGCCCTAGCAACGGCCCTAGCAACGGCCCTAGCAACGGCCCTAAAGAGGGCCCTAGCAACGGCCCTAACAAGGGCCCTATCAAACTGCCCTAACAACGGCCCTAGCAACGGCCCTAGCAACGGCCCTAACAAGGGCCCTAACAACGGCCCTAACAAGGGCCCTAGCAACGGCCCTAACAAGGGCCCTAGCAACGGCCCTAGCAACGGCCCTAGCAACGGCCCTAGCAACGGCCCTAGCAACGGCCCTAGCAA
>NC_137980.1:61176773-61184273 GCF_963924665.1 Micromys minutus | reverse complement strand
AAACAATCCTAAACCATAAACCTTAGACCCTAAACCCTAAATCTAACCCTAACCCTAAACCCTCCCTGACCCTAACCCTAACCCTAACCCTAACCCTAACCCTAACCCTAACCCTAAACCTAACCCTAAACCTAACCCTGACCCTAATCCTAACACTAAACCTATTTCTAATTCTAACCCTAACACTAATCCTAAAATTAAACCTAACCCCCTAATAATAACCCTAACCCTAACACTAACCCTAACCCCTAACCCTAACCCTAACCCTAACACAAACCCTAACACTAACCCCCTAACTTTTACCCTAACCCTAACCCTAACTCTAAACCTAACCCTTACCATAACCTTAACCCTTACCCTAACCCCATCCCTAACCCTAACCCTAACCGTAACCATAACACTAAACTCTAAACCCTAAACCTAATCCACCCTAAACCTTAAACAATACTCAACCATAAACCTTAAACCCTAAACCCTAAATCTAACAATAAACCTAAACCTAACCCTAAATCTAACCCTAACCCTATCCCTAACCCTAAACCTAACCCTGACCCTAACCCTGACCCTAATCCTAACACTAACCATAACCCTAACCCTAACACTAACCCTAACCTTAACCCTAACCCTAACCCTAACCCTAACCCTAACTCTAACCCTAACCCTAACCCTAACCGTAACCATAATACTAAACTCTAAACCCTAAACCTAATCCACCCTAAACCTTAAACAATCCTCAACCATAAACCTTAAACCCTAAACCCTAAATCTAACAATAAACCTAAACCTAACCCTAAATCTAACCCTAACCCTATCCCTAACCCTAAACCTAACCCTGACCCTAACCCTGACCCTAATCCTAACACTAACCATAACCCTAACCCTAACACTAACCCTAACCTTAACCCTAACCCTAACCCTAACCCTAACCCTAACTCTAACCCTAACCCTAACCCTAACCGTAACCATAATACTAAACTCTAAACCCTAAACCTAATCCACCCTTAAACTTAAACAATCCTAAACCATAAACCTTAAACCTTAAACCATAAATCTAACAATAAACCTAAACCTAACCCTAAATCTAACCCTAACCCTAACCCTAACCCAAAACATAAACCTGACCCTAACCCTAATCCTAATCCTAACACTAATCATAAACCAAGCACTAACCCTAACCCTAACCCTAAACCTAACCCTAAACCTCACACTATCCTAATCCTAACACTAAACCCTAAACTTTAAATCTAACCCTAACCCTAACCCTACCCTTAACCCTAAACCTAACCATATTTCTAAACCTAACCCTGACCCTAATCCTAACACTAACCCTATTTCTAATTCTAACCCTAACACTAATCCTAAACTAAAACCTAACCCCTAATAATAACCCTAACACTAAACCTAACCCTAACCCTAACCCTAACCCTAACCCTAACTTTAACCTTAACCCTAACCCTAACCCTAACCCTATCCCTAACACTAACCCTTATTCTAACACTAACACTAACCTTAACCCTAACCCTAACCTTAACCCTCACCCTAACCCTCACCTTAACCCTAAACCTAACCCTAACACTAACCCTAACACCCTAAATCCTAAACCCTAAACCCCGAAAAACCCTAAACACTAATTCTAAAAGCACCCTAAACCCTAAACTATAAACACTAAACGCTAAAAAACCCTAAACCCTAAATCCTAAACACTAAACTCTAAACAATCCTAAACCCTAAAACCATTAACACTATACCCTAAACAACCCTAAACCCTTAACCCTAAACATTATACCCTAAACCCTAAAACACTATACAACCTTAAACCCTAAACCTTAAAATATCCTAAATCATAAATCCTGAACAAGCCTAAACACTAAATCATAAACAACCCTAAAAAACCCTAAACAACTCTAAACGCTAAAACCTAAACAACCCTAAACATTAAACAATCTTAAACGCTAAACCCTATACCCTAAACCTAAACCACCCTAAAACTTAAACAATCCTAATCCCTAAACCTTAAACCATAAACCCTAAATTTTAAACCATAAGTCTAAGAATAACCATAACCCTAACCCTAACCCTAAACCTAAACCTAACCCTAACCCCAACCCTAACCTTAACCCCATAACCCTAACCCTAATTTAAGCCTAACATAACCCCATAACCTTAAATCTAAGCCTAACTCTAACCCTAATGCTAACCCTAACCCTAACCCTAACCTTAACCCCTTAACCTTAATCCCTAAACCCTAAACCCTGAACAACCATAAATCCTAAACCCTGAACAACCCTAAATCATAAACCCTGAATAACCCTAAACACTAACCTCTAAACAACCCTAAACAAACCTAATCACTAAACCATAAACAACCCTAAACACTAAACCCTAAACAACCCTATACCCTAAACCTTAAACACTAAACCCTAAATAACCCTAAACCCTAAACCATTAACACTATACCCTAAACAACACTAAACACTAAACCCAAAAAAACCCTTAAACCTAAACCTTAAACACTAAACCTTAAACAACCCTAAACCCTAAACACTAAACCCTAAACAACCCTAAACTTTTAAACCTAAACACAATACCCTAAACAACCCTAAACCTTAATCTATCCTAAACTCTAAACCCTAAACCCTTAACCTAAACCACCCTAAATCTTAAACAATCCTAAACCCAAAACCTTAAACCCTAAACTCTAAACCCTAAACCCTAACCCTAACCCTAACCCTAACCCTAACCCTAACCCTAACCTAACCCTAACCCTAACCCTAACCCTAACATAACCCTAACCCTAACCCTAACCCTAACCCTAACACTAACCGTAACAATAACACTAAACTCTAAACCCTAAACCTAATCCACCCTAAAGTTTAAACAATCCTAAACCATAAACCTTAAACCCTAAACCCTAAATCTAACAATAAACCTAAACCTGACCCTAAATCTAACCCTAACCCTAACCCTAACCCTAAACCTAATCCTGACCCTAACAGTAACCCTAATCCTAACACTAACCATAACCTTAACCCTAACCCTAATCCTAACCTTAACCCTAACCCTAACCCTAACCCTAACCCTAACCCTAACCCTAACCCCTTAACCTTAATCCCTAAACCCTAAACCCTGAACAACCATAAATCCTAAACCCTGAACAACCCTAAATCATAAACCCTGAATAACCCTAAACACTAACCTCTAAACAACCCTAATCACTAAACCATAAACAACCCTAAACACTAAAACCTAAACAACCCTATATCCTAAACCTTAAACACTAAACCCTAAATAACCCTAAACCCTAAACCATTAACACTATACCCTAAACAACACTAAACACTAAACCCAAAACAACCCTAAAACCTAAACCTTAAACACTAAAACTTAAACAACCCTAAACTCTAAACACTAAAGCCTAAACAACCCTAAACTTTTAACCCTAAACACTATACCCTAAACAACCCTAAACCTTAAACAATCCTAAACTCTAAACCCTAAACCCTTAACCTAAACCACCCTAAATCTTAAACAATCATAAACCCTAAACCTTAAACCCTAAACACTAAACCCTAAACCCTAAACCTAAAAATAACCATAACCCTAACCCTAACCCCTAACCCTTACCCTAACCCTAACCATAACCCTAATCCTAACCCTAACCCTAACCCTAACCCCTAACCCTAACCCTAACCTAACCCTAACCCTAACACTAACCCTAACACAAACCCTAACACTAACCCCCTAACTTTTACCCTAACCCTAACCCTAACCCTAAACCTAACCCTTACCATAACACTAACCCTAACCCTAACCCCATCCCTAACCCTAACCCTAACCGTAACCATGACACTAAACTCTAAACCCTAAACTTAATCCACCCTAAACCTTAAACAATCCTAAACCATAAACCTTAAACCCTAAACCCTAAATCTAACAATAAACCTAAACCTAACCCTAAATCTAACCCTAACCCTATCCCTTACCCTAAACCTAACCCTGACCCTAACCCTAACCCTAATCCTAACACTAACCTTAACCCTAACCCTAACACTAACCCTAACCTTAACCCTAACCCTAACCCTAACCCTAACCCTAACTCTAACCCTAACCCTAACCCTAACCGTAACCATAATACTAAACTCTAAACCCTAAACCTAATCCACCCTTAAACTTAAACAATCCTAAACAATAAACCTTAAACCCTAAACCCTAAATCTATCAATAAACCTAAACCTAACCCTAAATCTAACCCTAACCCTAACCCTAAACATAAACCTGACCCTAACCCTAATCCTAATCCTAACACTAATCATAACCCAAAAACTAACCCTAAACCTAACCCTAAACCTAACCCTAAACCTCACACTGTCCCTAATCCTAACACTAAACCCTAAACTTTAAATCTAACCCTAACCCTAACCCTACCCTTAACCCTAACCCTAACCATATTTCTAAACCTAACCCTGACCCTAATCCTAACACTAACCCTATTTCTAATTATAACCCTAACACTAATCCTAAACTAAAACCTAACCCACTAATAATAACCCTAACACTAAACCTAACCCTAACCCTAATCTTAACCCTAACCCTAACACTAACCCCTAACCCCTAACACTAACCCTAACCCAAACCCCTAACCCTAACCCTAACCCTAACCTTAACCCTAACCCTAACCCTAACCCTATCCCTATCCCTAACCCTAACCCTTATTCTAACACTAACACTAACCTTAACCCTAAACCTAACCTTAACCCTCACCCTAACCCTCACCTTAACCCTAAACCTAACCCTAACACTAACCCTAACACCCTAAATCCTAAACTCTAAACCCCGAAAAACCCTAAACACTAATTCCAAAAGCACCCTAAACCCTAAACTATAAACACTAAACGCTAAAAAACCCTAAACCGTAAACACTAAACACTAAACCCTAAACAAGCCTAAACCCTAAAACCATTAACACTATACCCTAAACAATCCTAAACTCTTAACCCTAAACATTATACCCTAAACCCTAAAACACTATACAACCTTAAACCCTAAACCTTAAAATATCCTAAATCATAAATCCTGAACAAGCCTAAACACTAAATCATAAACAACCATAAAAAAACCCTAAAAAACTCTAAACGCTAAAACCTAAACAACCCTAAACATTAAACAATCTTAAACGCTAAACCCTATACCCTAAACGTAAACCACCCTAAAACTTAAACAATCCTAAACCCTAAACCTTAAACCATAAACCCTAAATTTTAAACCATAAATCTAAGAATAACCATAACCCTAACCCTAACCCTAACCCTAAACCTAAACCTAACCCTAACCCCAACCCTAACCTTAACCCCATAACCCTAACCCTAACCTTAAGCCTAACATAACCCCATAACCTTAACTCTAACCCTAACTCTAACCCTAACCCTAACCCTAACCCTAACCCTAACCCTAACCTTAACCCCTTAACCTTAATCCCTAAATCCTAAACCCTGAAAAACCATAAATCCTAAACCCTGAACAACCCTAAATCATAAACCCTGAATAACCCTAAACACTAACCTCTAAACAACCCTAAACAACCCTAATCACTAAACCATAAACAACCCTAAACACTAAACCCTAAACAAACCTGTACCCTAAACCTTAAACACTAAACCCTAAATAACCCTAAACCCTAAACCATTAACACTATACCCTAAATAACACTAAACACTAAACCCAAAACAACCCTAAAACCTAAACCTTAAACACTAAACCTTAAACAACCCTAAACCCTAAACACTAAACCCTAAACAACCCTAAACTTTTAACCCTAAACACTATACCCTAAACAACCCTAAACCTTAAACAATCCTAAACTCTAAACCCTAAACCCTTAACCTAAACCACCCTAAATCTTAAACAATCCTAAACCCTAAACCATAAACCCTAAACACTAAACCCTAAACCCTAAACCTAACAATAACCATAACCCTAACCCTAACCCCAAACCCTTACCCTAACCCTAACCCTAACCCTAACCCTAATCCTAACCCTAACCCTAAACCTAACCCTAACCCTAATCCTAACCCTAACCCTAACCCTAAACCTAATCCTAACCCTAACCTTAACCCTAATCCTAACCCTAACCCTAACCCTAACCCTAACCCTAACCGTAACCATAACACTAAAGTCTAAACCCTAAACCTAATCCACCCTAAACCTTAAACAATCCTAAACCATAAACCTTAGACCCTAAATCCTAAATCTAACAATAAACCTAAACCTAACCCTAAATTTAACCCTAACCCTAACCCTAGCCCTAAACCCTCCCTGACCCTAACCCTAACCCTAACCCTAACCCTAACCCTAAACCTAACCCTGACCCTAATCCTAACACTAAACCTATTTCTAATTCTAACCCTAACACTATTCCTAAACTTAAACCTAACACCCTAATAATAACCCTAACACTAACACTAACCCTAACCCCTAACCCTAACCCTAACCCTAACCCTAACCCAAACCCTAACACTAACCCCTAACCCTTACCCTAACCCTAACCCTAACTCTAACCCTATCCATTACCCTAACCCTAAACCTAACCCTAACCCTAACCCTAACACTAACCGTAACCATAACACTAAACTCTAAACACTAAATCTAATCCACCCTAAACCATAATAATCCTAAACCATAAACCTTAAACCCTAAACCCTAAATCTAACAATTAACCTAAACCTGACCCTAAATCTAACACTAACCCTAACCCTAACCCTAAACCTAACCCTGACCCTAACCCTAACCCTAATCCTAACACTAACCATAACCCTAACCCTAACCCTAACCCTAACCCTAACCTTAACCCTAACCCTAACCCTAACCCTAACCCTAACCCTAACCCTAACCCTAACCCTAACCTTAACCCTAACCCTAACCCCTTAACCTTAATCCCTAAATCCTAAACCCTGAACAACCATAAATCCTAAACCCTGAACAACCCTAAATCATAAATCCTGAATAACCCTAAACACTAACCTCTAAACAACACTTAACAACCCTAATCACTAAACCATAAACAACCCTAAAGACTAAACCCTAAACAACCCTATACCCTAAACCTTAAACACTAAAGCCTAAATAACCCTAAACCCTAAACCATTAACACTATACCCTAAACAACACTAAACACTAAACCCAAAACAACCCTAAAACCTAAACCTTAAACACTAAACCTTAAACAACCCTAAACCCTAAACACTAAACCCTAAAGAACCCTAAACTTTTAACCCTAAACACTATACCCTAAACAACCCTAAACCTTAAACAATCATAAACTCTAAACCCTAAACCCTTAACCTAAACAACCCTAAAGCTTAAACAATCCTAATCCCTAAACCTTAAACCCTAAACACTAAACCCTAAAACCTAAACCTAACAATAACCAAAACCCTAACCCTAAACCCTAACCCTTACCCTAACCCTAACCCTAACCCTAACCCTAACCCTAAACCTAATCCT
>NC_137980.1:61159273-61164273 GCF_963924665.1 Micromys minutus | reverse complement strand
CTAAACCACCCTAAATCTTAAACAATCCTAAACCCTAAACCTTAAACCCTAAACACTAAACCCTAAACCCTAAACCTAACAATAACCATAACCCTAACCCTAACCCCTAACCCTTACCCTAACCCTAACCCTAACCCTAATCCTAACCCTAACCCTAACCCTAACCCTAACCCTAACCCTAACCCTAACCCTAACTCTAAACCTAATCCTAACCCTAACCTTAACCCTAATCCTAACCCTAACCCTAACCCTAACCCTAACCGTAACCATAACACTAAACTCTAAACCCTAAACCTAATCCACCCTTAACCTTAAACAATCCTAAACCATAAACCTTAGACCCTAAAACCTAAATCTAACAATAAACCTAAACCTAACACTAAATCTAACCCTAAACCTAACCCTAAACCCTCCCTGACCCTAACCCTAACCCTAACCCTAACCCTAACCCAAACCCTAAACCTAACCCTGACCCTAATCCTAACACTAACCCTATTTCTAATTCTAACCCTAACACTAATCCTAAACTTAAACCTAACCCCCTAATAATAACTCTAACCCTAACACTAACCCTAACCCCTAACCCTAACCATAACCCTAACCCTAACCCTAACCCTAACACTAACCCCTAACCCTTACCCTAACCCTAACCCTAACCCTAACCCTAACCATTACCCTAACCCTAACCCTAACCCTAACCCTAACACTAACCGTAACCATAACACTAAACTCTAAACCCTAAACCTTATCCACCCTAAACCTTAAACAATCCTAAACCATAAACCTTAAACCCTAAACCCTAAATCTAACAATAAACCTAAACCTGACCCTAAATCTAACCCTAACCCTAACCCTAACCCTAAACCTAACCCTGACCCTAAACCTAACCCTAATCCTAACACTAACCATAACCCTAACCCTAACCCTAACCCTAATCTTAACCCTAACCCTAACCCTAACCCTAAACCTAACCCTAAACCTAACCCTAACCCTAACCCTAAACCCTTAACCTTAATCCCTAAATCCTAAACCCTGAACAACCATAAATCCTAAACCCTGAACAACCCTAAATCATAAACCCTGAATAACCCTAAACACTAACCTCTAAACAACCCTAAACAACCCTAATCACTAAACCATAAAAAACCCTAAACACTAAACCCTAAACAACCCTATACCCTAAACCTTAAACACTAAACCCTAAATAACCCTAAACCCTAAACCATTAACACTATACCCTAAACAACACTAAACATTAACCCAAAACAACCCTAAAACCTAAACCTTAAACACTAAAACTTTAACAACACTAAACCCTAAACACTAAAGCCTAAACAACCCTAAACTTTTAACCCTCAACACTATACCCTAAACAACCCTAAACCTTAAACAATCCTAAAGTCTAAACCCTAAACCCTTAACCTAAACCACCCTAAATCTTAAACAATCCTAAACCCTAAACCTTAAACCCTAAACACTAAACCCTAAACCCTAAACCTAAAAATAACCATAACCCTAACCCTAACCCCTAACCCTTACCCTAACCCCAACCCTAACCCTAATCGTAACCCTAACCCTTACCCTAACCCTAACCCTAACCCTAACCCTAACCCTAACCCTAACTCTAAACCTAATCCTAACCCTAACCTTAACCCTAATCCTAACCCTAACCCTAACTCTAACCCTAACCGTAACCATAACACTAAACTCTAAACCCTAAACCTAATCCACCCTAAACCTTAAACAATCCTAAACCATAAACCTTAGACCCTAAATCCTAAATCTAACAATAAACCTAAACCTAACCCTAAATCTAACCCTGACCCTAACCCTAACCCTAAACCTAACCCTGACCCTAATCCTAACACTAAACCTATTTTTAATTCTAACCCTAACACTAATCCTAAACTTAAACCTAACCCCCTAATAATAACCCTCACCATAACACTAACCCTAACCCCTAACCTTAACCCTAACCCTAACCCTAACCCTAACCCTAACACTAACCCCTAACCCTTACCCTAACCCTAACCCTAACACTAACCCTAACCATTACCCTAACCCTAACCCTGACCCTAACCCTATCCCTAACCCTAACACTAACCGTAACCATAACACTAAACTCTAAACCCTAAACCTAATCCACCCTAAACCTTAAACAATCCTAAACCATAAACCTTAAACCCTAAACCCTAAATCTAACAATAAACCTAAACCTGACCCTAAATCTAACCCTAACCCTAACCCTAACCCTAAACCTAACCTTGACCCTAAACCTAACCCTAATCCTAACACTAACCATAACCCTAACCCTAACCCTAACCCTAATCTTAACCCTAACCCTAACCCTAACCCTAACCCTAACCCTAAACCTAACCCTAACCCTAACCCTAACCCCTTAACCTTAATCCCTAAATCCTAAACCCTGAACAACCATAAATCCTAAACCCTGAACAACCCTAAATCATAAACCCTGAATAACCCTAAACACTAACCTCTAGACAACCGTAAACAACCCTAATCACTAAACCATAAAAAACCCAAAACACTAAACCCTAAACAACCCTATACCCTAAAACTTAAACACTAAACCCTAAATAACCCTAAACCGTAAACCATTAACACTATACCCTAAACAACACTAAACATTAACCCAAAACAACCCTAAAACCTAAACCTTAAACACTAAAACTTAAACAACCCTAAACCCTAAACACTAAAGCCTAAACAACCCTAAATTTTTAACCCTCAACACTATACCCTAAACAACCCTAAACCTTAAACAATCCTAAAGTCTAAACCCTAAACCCTTAACCTAAACCACCCTAAATCTTAAACAATACTAAACCCTAAACCTTAAACCCTAAACACTAAATCCTAAACCCTAAACCTAACAATAACCATAACCCTAACCCTAACCCCTAACCCTTACCCTAACCCCAACCCTAACCCTAATCCTAACCCTAACCCTAACCCTAACCCTAACCCTAACCCTAACCCTAACTCTAAACCTAATCCTAACCCTAACCTTAACCCTAATCCTAACCCTAACCCTAACCCTAACCCTAACCGTAACCATAACACTAAACTCTAAACCCTAAACCTAATCCACCCTAAACCTTAAACAATCCTAAACCATAAACATTAGACCCTAAATCCTAAATCTAACAATAAACCGAAACCTAACCCTAAATCTAACCCTGACCCTAACCCTAACCCTAAACCCTCCCTGACCCTAACCCTAACCCTAACCCTAACCCTAAACCTAACCCTGACCCTAATCCTAACACTAAACCTATTTCTAATTCTAACCCTAACACTAATCCTAAACTTAAACCTAACCCCCTAATAATAACCCTAACCCTAACACTAACCCTAACCCCTAACCTTAACCCTAACCCTAACCCTAACCCTAACCCTAACACTAACCCCTAACCCTTACCTTAACCCTAACCCTAACCCTAACCCTAACCATTACCCTAACCCTAACCCTGACACTAACCCTAACCCTAACCATTAACACTAACCGTAACCATAACACTAAACTCTAAACCCTAAACCTAATCCACCCTAAACCTTAAACAATCCTAAACCATAAACCTTAGACCCTAAATCCTAAATCTAACAATAAACCTAAACCTAACCCTAAATCTAACCCTAACCCTAACCCTAACCCTAAACCCTCCCTGACGCTAACCCTAACCCTAACCCTAACCCTAAACCTAACCCTGACCCTAATCCTAACACTAACCCTATTTCTAATTCTAACCCTAACACTAATTTTAAACTTAAACCTAACCCTCTAATAATAAACCTACCCCTAACACTAACCCTAAACCCTAACCTTAACCCTAACCCTAACCCTAACCCTAACCCTAACCCTAACCCTAACCCTAACACTAACCCCTAACCCTTACCCTAACCCTAACCCTAACCCTAACCCTAACCATTACCCTAACCCTAACCCTAACCCTAACACTAACCGTAACCATAACACTAAACTCTAAACCCTAAACCTAATCCACCCCAAACCTTAAACAATCCTAAACCATAAACCTTAAACCCTAAACCCTAAATCTAACAATAAACCTAAACCTGACCCTAAATCTAACCCTAACCCTAACCCTAACCCTAAACCTAACCCTGAGTCTAACCCTAACCCTAATCCTAACACTAACCATAACACTAACACTAACCCTAACCCTAACCTTAACCCTAACCTTAACCCTAACCCTAACCTTAACCCTAACCCTAACCTTAACCCTAACCCTAACCCCTTAACCTTAATCCCTAAATCCTAAACCCTGAACAACCATAAATCCTAAACCCTGAACAACCCTAAATCATAAACCCTGAATAACCCTAAACACTAGCCTCTAAACAACCCTAAACAACCCTAATCACTAAACCATAAACAACCCTAAACACTGAACCCTAAACAACCCTATACCCTAAACCTTAAACACTAAACCCTAAATAACCCTAAACCCTAAACCATTAACACTATACCCTAAACAACACTAAACATTAACCCAAAACAACCCTAAAACCTAAACCTTAAACACTAAAACTTAAACAACCCTAAACCCTAAACACTAAAGCCTAAACAACCCTAAACTTTTAACCCTAAACACTATACCCTAAACAACCCTAAACCTTAAACAATCCTAAAGTCTAAACCCTAAACCCTTAACCTAAACCACCCTAAACCTTAAACAATCCTAAACCCTAAACCTTAAACCCTAAACACTAAACCCTAAACCCTAAACCTAACAATAACCATAACCCTAACCCTAACCCCTAACCCTTACCCTAACCCTAACCCTAACCCTAATCCTAACCCTAACCCTAACCCTAACCCTAACCCTAACCCTAACCCTAACCCTAACCCTAAATCTAATCCTAACCCTTACCCTAACCCTAACTTTAACCCTAACCCTAATCCTAACACTAAACCCTAAACCCTAAACCTAACCCTAACCCTAAAACTAAACTTTAAA
>NC_137980.1:61146773-61154273 GCF_963924665.1 Micromys minutus | reverse complement strand
CCTAACCCTAACCCTAACCCTAACCCTAACTCTAACCCTAACCCTAACTTTAACCGTAACCATAATACTAAACTCTAAACCCTAAACCTAATCCACCCTAAACCTTAAACAATCCTAAACCATAAACCTTAAACCCTAAACCCTAAATCTAACAATAAACCTAAACCTAACCCTAAATCTAACCCTAACCCTAACCCTAACCCTAAACCTAAACCTGACCCTAACCCTAACCCTAATCCTAACACTAATCATAACCCAAACACTAACCCTAACCCTAACCCTAAACCTAACCCTAAAACTCACACTATCCCTAATCCTAACGCTAAACCCTAAACTTTAAATCTAACCCTAACCCTAACCCTACCCTTAACCCTAACCCTATCCCTAAACCTAACCCTGACCCTAATCCTAACACTAACCCTATTTCTAATTCTAACCCTAACACTAATCCAAAACTAAAACCTAACCCCCTAATAATAACCCTAACACTAAACCTAACCCTAACCCGAACCCTAACCCTAACCCTAACACAAACCCCTAACCCCTAACACTAACCCTAACCCTAACCCCTAACCTAACTCTAACCCTAACCATAACCCTAACCCTAACCCTAACCCTATCCCTAACCCTAACCCTTACCCTAACACTAACACTAACCTTAACCCTAACCCTAACCTTAACCCTCAAACTAACCCTAACCTTAACCCTAAACCTAACCCTAACACTAACCCTAACACCCTAAATCCTAAACCTTAAACCCCGAAAAACCCTAAACACTAATTCCAAAAGCACCCTAAACCCTAAACTATAAACAATAAACGCTAAAAAACCCTAAACCCTAAACCCTAAACACTAAACCCTAAACAAGCCTAAACCCTAAAACCATTACCACTATACCCTAAACAACCCTAAACCCTTAACCCTAAACATTATACCCTAAACCCTAAAACACTATACAACCTTAAACCCTAAACCTTAAAATATCCTAAATCATAAATCCTGAACAACCCTAAACACTAAATTATAAAAAACCCTAAAAAACCCTAAACAACTCTAAACGCTAAAATCTAAACAACCCTAACCATTAAACAATCTTAAACGCTAAATTCTATACCCTAAACCTAAACCACCCTAAAACTTAAACAATCCTAAACCCTAAACCTTAAACCATAAACCCTATATTTTAAACCATAAATCTAAGAATAACCATAACCCTAACCCTAACCCTAAACCTAAACCTAACCCTAACCCCAACCCTAACCTTAACCCCATAACCCTAACCCTAACCTTAAGCCTAACATAACCCCATAACCCTAACTATAACCCTAACTCTAACCCTAACTCTAACCCTAATGCTAACCCTAACCCTAACCCAAACCCTAACCCTAACCCTAACCCTAACCCCTTAACCTTAATCTCTATATCCTAAACCCTGAACAACCATAAATCCTAAACCCTGAACAACCCTAAATCATAAACCCTGAATAACCCTAAACACTAACCTCTAAACAACCCTAAACAACCCTAATCACTAAACCATAAACAACCCTAAACACTAAACCCTAAACAACCCTATACCCTAAACCTTAAACACTAAACCCTAAATAACCCTAAACCCTAAACCATTAACACTATACCCTAAACAACACTAAACACTAAACCCAAAACAACCCTAAAACCTAAACCTTAAACACTAAACCTTAAACAACCCTAAACCCTAAACACTAAACCCTAAACAACCCTAAACTTTTAACCCTAAACTCTATACCCTAAACAACCCTAAACCTTAAACAATCCTAAACTCTAAACCCTAAACCCTTAACCTCAACCACCCAAAACCTTAAACAATCCTAAACCCTAAACCTTAAACCCTAAACACTAAACCCTAAACCCTAAACCTAACAATAACCATAACCCTAACCCTAACCCCTAACCCTTACCCTAACCCTAACCCTAACCCTAATCCTAACCCTAACCCTAACCCTAAACCTAACCCTAACCCTAACCCTAAACCTAATCCTAACCCTAACCTTAACCCTAATCCTAACCCTAACACTAACCCTAACCCTAACCGTAACCATAACACTAAACTCTAAACCCTAAACCTAATCCAACCTAAACCTTAAACAATCCTAAACCATAAACCTTAGACCCTAAATCCTAAATCTAACAATAAAACTAAACCTAACCCTAAATCTAACCCTAACCCTAACCCTAACCCTAAACCCTCCCTGACTTTAACCCTAACCCTAACCCTAACCCTAACCCTAAACCTAACCCTGACCCTAATCCTAACACTAACCCTATTTCTAATTCTAACCCTAACACTAATCCTAAACTTATACCTAACCCCCTAATAATAACCCTAACCCTAACACTAACCCTAACCCCTAACCCTAACCCTAACCCTAACCCTAACCCTAACCCTAACCTAACCCTAACCCTAACCCTAACCCTAACCCAAACCCTAACACGAACCCCCTAACTTTTACCATAACCCTAACCCTAACCCTAACCCTAACCCTTACCATAACCCTAACCCTAACCCTAAACCCATCCCTAACCCTAACCCTAACCGTAACCATAACACTAAACTCTAAACCCTAAACCTAATCCACCCTAAACCTTAAACAATCCTAAACCATAAACCTTAAACCCTAAACCCTAAATCTAACAATAAACCTAAACATGACCCTAAATCTAACCCTTACCCTAACCCTAACCCTAACCCTAACCCTAAACCTAAACCTGACCCTAACCCTAACCCAAACCCTAACCCTAACCCTAACCCTAACCATAACCCTAACCCTAACCCCTTAACCTTAATCCCTAAATCCTAAACCCTGAACAACCATAAATCCTAAACCCTGAACAACCCTAAATCATAAACCCTGAATAACCCTAAACACTAACCTCTAAACAACCCTAAACAACCCTAATCACTAAACCATAAACAACCCTAAACATTACACCCTAAACAACCCTATACCCTAAACCTTAAACACTAAACCCTAAATAAACCTAAACCCTAAACCATTAACACTATACCCTAAACAACACTAAACACTAAACCCAAAACAACCCTAAAACCTAAACCTTAAACACTAAACCTTAAACAACCCTAAACCCTAAACAATAAACCCTAAACAACCCTAAACTTTTAACCCTAAACACTATACCCTAAACAACCCTAAACCTTAAACAATCCTAAACTCTAAACCCTAAACCCTTAACCTAAACCACCCTAAATCTTAAACAATCCTAAACCCTAAACCTTAAACCCTGAACACTAAACCCTAAACCCTAAACCTAACAATAACCATAACCCTAACCCTAACCCTAACCCCTAACCCTTACCCTAACCCTAACCCTAACCCTAATCCTTACCCTAACCCTAACCCTAACCCTAACCCTAACCCTAAACCTAATCCTAACCCTAACCTTAAGCCTAATCTTAAACCTAACCCTAACCCTAACCCTAACCGTAACCATAACACTAAACTCTAAACCCTAAACCTAATCCACCCTAAACCTTAAACAATCCTAAACCATAAACCTTAGACCCTAAATCCTAAATCTAACAATAAACCTAAACCTAACCCTAAATCTAACCCTAACCCTAACCCTAACCCTAAACCCTCCCTGACCCTAACCCTAACCCTAACCCTAATCCTAAACCTAACCCTGACCCTAATCCTAACACTAACGCTATTTCTAATTCTAACCCTAACACTAATCCTAAACTTAAACCTAACCCCCTAATAATAACCCTAACCCTAACACTAACCCTAACCCCTAACCCTAACCCTAACCCTAACCCTAACCTAACCCTAACCCTAACCCTAACCCTAACCCTAACACTAACCCCTAACCCTTACCCTAACCCTAACCCTAACCCTGACCATTACCCTAACCCTAACCCTAACCCTAACCCTAACCCAAACCCTAACACTAACCGTAACCATAACACTAAACTCTAAACCCTAAACCTAATCCACCCTAAACCTTAAACAATCCAAAACCATAAACCTTAAACCCTAAACCCTAAATCTAACAATAAACCTAAGCCTGACCCTAAATCTAACCCTAACCCTAACCCTAACCTTAAACCTAACGCTGACCCTAAACCTAACCCTAATTCTAACACTAACCATAACCCTAACCCTAGGCCTAACTCTAACCTTAACCCTAACCCTAACCCTAACCCTAACCCTAACCCTAACCCTAACCGTAACCATAATACTAAACTCTAAACCCTAAACCTAATCCACCCGAAACCTTAAACAATCCTAAACCATAAACCTTAAACCCTAAACCCTAAATCTAACAATAAACCTAAACCTAACCCTTAATCTAACCCTAACCCTAACCCTAACCCTAAACCTAACCCTGACCTTAACCCTAACCCTAATCTTAACACTAACCATAACCCAAGCACTAACCCTAACCCTAACCCTAAACCTAACGCTAACCCTAAACCTCACACTATCCCTAATCCTAACATTAAACCCTAAACTTTAAATCTATCCCTAACCCTAACCCTACCCTTAACCCTAACCCTAACCCTATCCCTAAACCTAACCCTGACCCTAATCCTAACACTAAACCTATTTCTAATTCTAACCCTAACACTAATCCTAAACTTAAACCTAAACCCCTAATAATAACCCTAACATTAAACCTAACCCTAACCCTAACCCTAACCCTAACCCTAACCCTAACCCTAACCCTAACCCCTAACCCCTAACACTAACCCTGACCCTAACCCCTAACCCTAACCCTAACCCTAACCTAACCCTAACACTAACACTAACCCTAACCCTAACCCTAACCCTAACCCTATCCCTAACCCTAACCCTTACCCTAACACTAACACTAACCTTAACCCTAACCCTAACCTTAACCCTAACCCTAACCCTCACCCTAACCCTAACCATAACCCTAACACTAACCCTAACCCTAACCCTAACCCCTAACCCCTAACACTAACCCTAACCCTAACCCCTAACCCTAACCCTAACCCTAACCCTAACCTTACCCTAACCCTAACCCTAACCCTAACCCTAACACTAACCCTAACCCTAACCCTAACCCTAACCTTAACCCTAACCTTAACCCTAACACTAACCCTAACCATAACCCTAACACTAACCCTAACCCTAACCCTAACCCCTAACCCCTAACACTAACGCTAACCCTAACCCATAACCCTAACTCTAACCCTAATGCTAACCCTAACCCTAACCCAAACCCTAACCCTAACCCTAACCCTAACCACTTAACCTTAATCTCTAAATCCTAAACCCTGAACAACCATAAATCCTAAACCCTGAACAACCCTAAATCATAAACCCTGAATAACCCTAAACACTAACCTCTAAACAACCCTAAACAACCCTAATCACTAAACCATAAACAACCCTAAACACTAAACCCTAAACAACCCTATACCCTAAACCTTAAACACTAAACCCTAAATAACCCTAAACCCTAAACCATTAACACTATACCCTAAACAACACTAAACACTAAACCCAAAACAACCCTAAAACCTAAACCTTAAACACTAAACCTTAAATAACCCTAAACCCTAAACACTAAACCCTAAACAACCCTAAACTTTTAACCCTAAACTCTATACCCTAAACAACCTTAAACCTTAAACAATCCTAAACTCTAAACCCTAAACCCTTAACCTCAACCACCCAAAACCTTAAACAATCCTAAACCCTAAACCTTAAACCCTAAACACTAAACCCTAAACCCTAAACCTAACAATAACCATAACCCTAACCCTAACACCTAACCCTTACCCTAACCCTAACCCTAACCCTAATCCTAACCCTAACCCTAACCCTAACCCTAACCCTAACCCTAACCCTAAACCTAATCCTAACCCTAACCTTAACCCTAATCCTAACCCTAACACTAACCCTAACCCTAACCGTAACCATAACACTAAACTCTAAACCCTAAACCTAATCCACCCTAAACCTTAAACAATCCTAAACCATAAACCTTAGACCCTAAATCCTAAATCTAACAATAAAACTAAACCTAACCCTAAATCTAACCCTTACCCTAACCCTAACCCTAAACCCTCCCTGACTTTAACCCTAACCCTAACCCTAACCCTAACCCTAAACCTAACCCTGACCCTAATCCTAACACTAACCCTATTTCTAATTCTAACCCTAACACTAATCCTAAACTTAAACCTAACCCCCTAATAATAACCCTAACCCTAACACTAACCCTAACCCCTAACCCTAACCCTAACCCTAACCCTAACCCTAACCCTAACCTAACCCTAACCCTAACCCTAACCCTAACCCAAACCCTAACACTAACCCCCTAACTTTTACCATAACCCTAACCCTAACCCTAACCCTAACCCTTACCATAACCCTAACCCTAACCCTAAACCCATCCCTAACCCTAACCCTAACCGTAACCATAACACTAAACTCTAAACCCTAAACCTAATCCACCCTAAACCTTAAACAATCCTAAACCATAAACCTTAAACCCTAAACCCTAAATCTAACAATAAACCTAAACATGACCCTAAATCTAACCCTTACCCTAACCCTAACCCTAACCCTAACCCTAAACCTAAACCTGACCCTAACCCTAACCCAAACCCTAACCCTAACCCTAACCCTAACCCTAACCCTAACCCTACCCCTAACCCTAACCCCTTAACCTTAATCCCTAAATCCTAAACCCTGAACAACCATAAATCCTAAACCCTGAACAACCCTAAATCATAAACCCTGAATAACCCTAAACACTAACCTCTAAACAACCCTAAACAACCCTAATCACTAAACCATAAACAACCCTAAACATTACACCCTAAACAACCCTATACCCTAAACCTTAAACACTAAACCCTAAATAAACCTAAACCCTAAACCATTAACACTATACCCTAAACAACACTAAACACTAAACCCAAAACAACCCTAAAACCTAAACCTTAAACACTAAACCTTAAACAACCCTAAACCCTAAACACTAAACCCTAAACAACCCTAAACTTTTAACCCTAAACACTATACCCTAAACAACCCTAAACCTTAAACAATCCTAAACTCTAAACCCTAAACCCTTAACCTAAACCACCCTAAATCTTAAACAATCCTAAACCCTAAACCTTAAACCCTAAACACTAAACCCTAAACCCTAAACCTAACAATAACCATAACCCTAACCCTAACCCCTAACCCTTACCCTAACCCTAACCCTAACCCTAATCCTAACCCTAACCCTAACCCTAACCCTAACCCTAACCCTAACCCTAACCCTAAACCTAATCCTAACCCTAACCTTAACCCTAATCCTAAACCTAACCCTAACCCTAACCCTAACCCTAACCATAACACTAAACTCTAAACCCTAAACCTAATCCACCCGAAACCTTAAACAATCCTAAACCATAAACCTTAGACCCTAAATCCTAAATCTAACAATAAACCTAAACCTAACCCTAAATCT
>NC_137980.1:61124273-61139273 GCF_963924665.1 Micromys minutus | reverse complement strand
ACTAAACCTTAAACAACCCTAAACCCTAAACATTAAACCCTAAATAACCCTAAACTTTTAACCCTAAACACTATACCCTAAACAACCCTAAACCTTAAACAATCCTAAACTCTAAACCCTAAACCCTTAACCTAAACCACCCTAAATCTTAAACAATCATAAACCCTAAACCTTAAACCCTAAAAACTAAAACCTAAACCCTAAACCTAACAATAACTATAACCCTAACCCTAACCCCTAACCCTTACCCTAACCCTAACCCTAACCCTAATTTTAACCCTAACCCTAACCCTAACCCTAACCCTAAACCTAACCCTAACCCTAACCCTAAACCTAATCCTAACCCCAACCTTAACCCTAATCCTAACCCTAACCCTAACCTTAACCCTAACCGTAACCATAACACTAAACTCTAAACCCTAAACCTAATCCACCCTAAACCTTAAACAATCCTAAACTATAAACCTTAGACCCTAAATCCTAAATCTAACAATAAACCTAAACCTAACCCTAAATCTAACCCTAACCCTAACCCTAACCCTAAACCCTCCCTGACCCTAACCCTAACCCTAACCCTAACCCTAACTCTAAACCTAACCCTACCCTAATTCTAACACTAACCCTAATTCTAATTCTAACCCTAACACTAATCCTAAACTTAAACATAACCCCCTAATAATAACCCTAACCCTAACACTAAACCTAACCCCTAACCCTAACCCTAACCCTAACCCTAACCTAACCCTAAACCTAACCCTAACCCTAACCCTAACCCTAACACTAACCCCCTAACTTTTACCCTAACCCTAACCCTAACATTAACCCTAACCTTAACCCTAACCCTAACCCTAACCCTAACCCTAACCCTAACTCTAACCCTAACCCTAACCCTAACCGTAACCATAATACTAAACTCTAAACCCTAAACCTAATCTACCCTAAACCTTAAACAATCCTAAACCTTAAACCTTAAACCCTAAACCCTAAATCTAACAATAAACCTAAACCTAACCCTAAATCTAACCCTAACCCTAACCCTAACCCTAAACCTAAACATGACCCTAACCCTAACCCTAATCCTAACACTAATCATAACCCAAACACTAACCCTAACCCTAACCCTAAACCTAACCCTAAACCTCACACTATCCCTAATCCTAACACTAAACCCTAAACTTTAAATCTAACCCTAACCCTAACTCTACCCTTAACCCTAACCCTAACCATATCCCTAAACCTAACCCTGACCCTAATCCTAACAATAACCCTATTTCTAATTCTAACCCTAACACTAATCCTAAACTAAAACCTAACCCCAAAATAATAACCCTAACACTAAACATAACCCTATCCCTAACCCTAACGCTAACCCTAACCCTAACACTAACACCTAACCCCTAACACTAACCCTAACACTAACCCCTAACCCTAACTCTCACCCTAACCCTAACCTTAACCCTAACCCTAACCCTAACCCTAACCCTATCCCTAACCCTAACCCTTACCCTAACACTAACACTAACCTTAACCCTCACCCTAACCCTCACCTTAACCCTAAACCTAACCCTAACACTAACCCTAACACCCTAAATCCTAAACCCTAAACCCCGACAAACCCTAAACACTAATTCCAAAAGCACCCTAAACCCTAAACTATAAACACTAAACGCTAAAAAACCCTAAACCCTAAACCCTAAACACTAAACCCTAAACAAGCCTAAACCCTAAAACCATTAACACTATACCCTAAACAACCCTAAACCCTTAACCCTAAACATTATACCCTAAACCCTAAAACACTATACAACCTTAAACCCTAAACCTTAAAATATCCTAAATCATAAATCCTGAACAACCCTAAACACTAAATCATAAACAACCCTAAAAAACCCTAAACAACTCTAAACGCTAAAACCTAAACAACCCTAAACATTAAAGAATCTTAAACGCTAAACCCTATACCCTAAACCTAAACCACCCTAAAACTTAAACAATCCTAAACCCTAAACCTTAAACCATAAACCCTAAATTTTAAACCATAAATCTATGAATAACCATAACCCTAACCCTAACCCTAAACCTAAACCTAACCCTAACCCCAACCCTAACCTTAACCCCATAACCCTAACCCTAACCTAAAGCCTAACATAACCCCATAACCCTAACTCTAACCCTAACTCTAACCCTAATGCTAACCCTAACCCTAACCCTAACCCTAACCCCTTAACCTTAATCCCTAAATCCTAAACCCTGAACAACCATAAATCCTAAACCCTGAACAACCCTAAATCATAAACCCTGAATAACCCTAAACACTAACCTCTAAACAACCCTAAACAACCCTAATCACTAAACCATAAACAACCCTAAACACTATACCCTAAACAAACCTATACCCTAAACCTTAAACACTAAACCCTAAATAACCCTAAACCCTAAACCATTAACACTATACCCTAAACAACATTAAACACTAAACCCAAAACAACCCTAAAACCTAAGCCTTAAACACTAAACCTTAAAAAACCCTAAACCCTAAACACTAAACCCTAAACAACCCTAAACTTTTAATTCTAAACACTATACCCTAAACAACCCTAAACCTTAAACAATCCTAAACTCTAAACCCTAAACCCTTAACCTAAACCACCCTAAATCTTAAACAATCCTAAACCCTAAACCTTAAACCCTAAACACTAAACCCTAAACCCTAAACCTAACAATAACCATAACCCTAACCCTAAACCCTAACCCTTACCCTAACCCTAACCCTAACCCTAATCCTAACCCTAACCCTAACCCTAACCCTAACCCAAACCCTAACCCTAAACCTAATTATAACCCTAACCTTAACCCTAATCCTAACCCTAACCCTAACCCTAACCCTAACCGTAACCATAACACTAAACTCTAAACCCTAAACCTAATCCACCCTAAACCTTAAACAATCCTAAACCATAAACCTTAGACCCTAAATCCTAAATCTAACAATAAACCTAAACCTAACCCTAAATCTAACCCTAACCCTAACCCTAACCCTAAACTTTCCCTGACCCTAACCCTAACCCTAACCCTAACCCTAACCCTAACCCTAAACCTAACCATGACCCTAATCCTAACACTAAGCCTATTTCTAATTCTAACCCTAACACTAATCTTAAACTAAAACCTAACACCCTAATAATAACCCTAACCTTAACACTAACCCTAACCCCTAACCCTAACCCTAACCCTAACCCTAACCCTAACCCTAACCTAACCCTAACCCTAACCCTAACCCTAACCCTAACCCTAACACTAACCCCTAACCCTTACCCTAACCCTAACCCTAACCCTAACCCTAACCATTACCTTAACCCTAACCCTAACCCTAACCCTAACCCTAACCCTAACCCTAACACTAACCGTAAAAATAACACTAAACTCTAAACCCTAAACCTAATCCACCGTAAACCTTAAACAATCCTAAACCATAAATTTTAAACCCTAAACCCTAAATCTAACAATAAACCTAAACCTGACCCTAAATCTAACCCTAACACTAACCCTAACCCTAAACCTAACCCTGACCCTAACCCTAACCCTAATCTTAACACTAACCATAACCCTAACCCTAACCCTAACCCTAACCTTAACCCTAACCCTAACCCTAACAATAACCCTTACCCTAACCCTAACCCTAACCCTAACCCTAACCCCTTAACCTTAATCCCTAAATCCTAAACCCTGAACAACCATAAATCCTAAACCCTGAACAACCCTAAATCATAAACCCTGAATAACCCTAAACACTAACCTCTAAACAACCCTAAACAACCCTAATCACTAAACCATAAACAACCCTAAACACTAAACCCTAAACAACCCTATACCCTAAACCTTAAACACTAAACCCTAAATAACCCTAAACCCTAAACCATTAACACTATACCCTAAACAACACTAAACACTAAACCCAAAACAACCCTAAAACCTAAACCTTAAACACTAAACCTTAAACAACCCTAAACCCTAAACACTAAACCCTAAACAACCCTAAACTTTTAATCCGAAACACTATACCCTAAACAACCCTAAACCTTAAACAATCCTAAACTCTAAACCCTAAACCCTTAACCTAAACAACCCTAAATCTTAAATAATCCTAAACCCTAAACCTTAAACCCTAAACACTAAACCCTAAACCCTAAACCTAACAATAACCATAACCCTAACCCTAACCCCTAACCCTTACCCTAACCCTAACCCTAATCCTAACCCTAACCCTAACCCTAACCCTAACCCTAACCCTAACCCTAAACCTAATCCTAACCCTAACCTTAACCCTAATCCTAACCCTAACCCCAACACTAACCCTAACCATAACCATAACACTAAACTCTAAACCCTAAACCTAATCCACCCTAAACCTTAAACAATCCTAAACCATAAACCTTAGACCCTAAATCCTAAATCTAACAATAAACCTAAACCTAACCCTAAATCTAACCCTAACCCTAACCCTAACCCTAAACCCTACCTGACCCTAACCCGAACCCTAATAATAACACTAATCATAACCCAAACACTAACCCTAATCCTAACCCTAAACCTAACCCTAAACCTCACACTATCCCTAATCCTAACACTAAACCCTAAACTTTAAATCTAACCCTAACCCTAACTCTACCCTTAACCCTAAACCTAACCATATCCCTAAACCTAACCCTGACCCTAATCCTAACACTAATCCTATTTCTAATTCTAACCCTAACACTAATCCTGAACTAAAACCTAAACCCCTAATAATAACCCTAACACTAAACCTAACCCTAACCCTAACACTAACCCCTAACCCCTAACACTGACCCTAACACTAACCCCTAAAACTAACCCTAACCCTAACCCTAACCTTATCACTAACCCTAACCCTAACCCTATCCCTAACCCTAACCCTTACCCTAACACTAACACTAACCTTAACCCTAACCCTAACCTTAACCCTCACCCTAACCCTCACCTTAACCCTAAACCTAACCCTAACACTAACCCTAACACCCTAAATCCTAAACCCTAAACCCCGAAAAACCCTAAACACTAATTCCACAAGCACCCTAAACCCTAAACTATAAACACTAAACGCTAAAAAACCCTAAACCCTAAACCCTAAACACTAAACCCTAAACAAGCCTAAACCCTAAAACCATTAACACTATACCCTAAACAACCCTAAACCCTTAACCCTAAACATTATACGCTAAACCCTAAAACACTATACAACCTTAAACCCTAAACCTTAAAATATCCTAAATCATAAATCCTGAACAACCCTAAACACTAAATCATAAACAACCCTAAAAAACCCTAAACAACTCTAAACGCTAAAACCTAAACAACCCTAAACATTAAACAATCTTAAACGCTAAACCCTATACCCTAAACCTAAACCACCCTAAAACTTACACAATCCTAAACCCTAAACCTTAAACCATAAACCCTAAATTTTAAACCATAAGTCTAAGAATAACCATAACCCTAACCCTAACCCTAAACCTAAACCTAACCCTAACCCCAACCCTAACCTTAACCCCATAACCCTAACCCTAACCTTAAGCCTAACATAACCCCATAACCCTAACTCTAACCCTAACTCTAACCCTAATACTAACCCTAACCCTAACCCTAACCCTAACCCTAACCCTAACACTAACCGTAACCATAACACTAAACCCTAAACCCTAAACCTAATCCACCCTAAACCTTAAACAATCCTAAACCATAAACCTTAAACCCTAAACCCTAAATCTAACAATAAACCTAAACCTGACCCTAAATCTAACCCTAACCCTAACCCTAAACCTAAACCTAACCCTGACCCTAACCCTAACCCTAATCCTAACACTAACCATAACCCTAACCCTAACTCTAACTTTAAACTTAATCCTAACCCTAACCCTAACCCTAAGCCTTACCCTAACCCTAACTCTAACCCTAACCCTAACCCCTTAACATTAATCCCTAAATCCTAAACCCTGAACAACCATAAATCCTAAACCCTGAACAACCCTAAATCATAAACCCTGAATAACCCTAAACACTAACCTCTAAACAACCCTAAACAACCCTAATCACTAAACCATAAACAACCCTAAACACTAAACCCTAAACAACCCTATACCCTAAACCTTAAACATTAAACCCTAAATAACCCTAAACCCTAAACCATTAACACTATACCCTAAACAACACTAAACACTAAACCCAAAACAACCCTAAAACCTAAACCTTAAACACTAAACCTTAAACAACCCTAAACCCTAAACACTAAAACCTAAACAAACCTAAACTTTTAATCGGAAACACTATACCCTAAACAACCCTAAACCTTAAACAATCCTAAACTCTAAACCCTAAACCCTTAACCTAAACCACCCTAAATCTTAAACAATCCTAAACCCTAAACCTTAAACCCTAAACACTAAACCCTAAACCCTAAACCTAACAATAACCATAACCCTAACCCTAACCCCTAACCCTTACCCTAACCCTAACCCTAACCCTAATCCTAACCCTAACCCTAACCCTAACCCTAACCCTAACCCTAACCCTAACCCTAAACCTAATCCTAACCCTAACCTTAACCCTAATCCTAACCCTAACCCTAACCCTAACCCTAACCGTAACCATAACACTAAACTCTAAACCCTAAACCTAATCCACCCTAAACCTTAAACAATCCTAAACCATAAACCTTAGACCCTAAATCCTAAATCTAACAATAAACCTAAACCTAACCCTAAATCTAACCGTAACCCTAACCCTAACCCTAAACCCTCCCTGACCCTAACCCTAACCCTAACCCTAACCCTAAACCTAACCCTGACCCTAATCCTAACACTAACGTTATTTCTAATTCTAACCCTAACACTAATCCTAAACTTAAACCAAACCCCCTAATAATAACCCTAACCCTAACACTAACCCTAACCCCTAACCCTAACCCTAACCCTAACACTAAACCCTAACCCTTACCCTAACCCTAACCCTAACCCTATCCATTACCCTAACCCTAACCCTAACCCTAACCCTAACCCTAACCCTAACCCTAACACTAACCGTAACCATAACACTAAACTCTACACACTAAAACTAATCCACCCTAAACCATAAACAATCCTAAACCATAAACCTTAAACCCTAAACCCTAAATCTAACAATAAACCTAAACCTGACCCTAAATCTAACCCTAACCCTAACCCTAACCCTAAACCTAACCCTGACCTTAACCCTAACCCTAATCCTAACACTAACCATAACACTAACCCTAACACTAACCCTAACCTTAACCCTAACCCTAACCCTAAACCTAACCCTAACCCTAACCCTAACCCTAACCCTAACCTTAACCCTAACCCTAACCCCTTAACCTTAATCCCTAAATCCTAAACCCTGAACAACCATAAATCCTAAACCCTGAACAACCCTAAATCATAAACCCTGAATAACCCTAAACACTAACCTCTAAACAACCCTAAACAACCCTAATCACTAAACCATAAACAACCCTAAACACTAAACCCTAAAAAACCCTATACCCTAAACCTTAAACACTAAACCCTAAATAACCCTAAACCCTAAACCATTAACACTATACCCTAAACAACACTAAACACTAAACCCAAAACAACATTAAAACCTAAACCTTAAACACTAAACCATAAACAATCCTAAACCCTAAACACTAAATCCTAATCAACCCTAAACATTTAACCCTAAACACTATACCCTAAACAACCCTAAACCTTAAACAATCCTAAACTCTAAACCCTAAACCCTTAACCTAAACCACCCTAAATCTTAAACAATCCTAAACCCTAAACCTTAAACCCTAAACACTAAACCCAAAACCCTAAACCTAACAATAACCATAACCCTAACCCTAACCCCTAACCCTTACCCTAACCCTAACTCTAACCCTAATCCTAACCCTAACCCTAACCCTAACCCTAACCCTAACCCTAACCCTAACCCTAACCCTAAACCTAATCCTAACCCTTACCCTAACCCTAACTTTCACCCTAACCCTAATTCTAACACTAAACCCTAAACCCTAAACATAACCCTAACCCTAAAACTAAACTTTAAATCCTAAACATAATCTACCCTAAACCTTAAACAATCCTAAACCCTAAACCCTGAACCCTAAACCTAACCCTAACCCTAACCCTAACACTAACCATAACCCTAACACTAAATTGTAAACCCTAAATTTAAGTTACGATAAACCTTAAACAATCCTAAACCCTAAACCTTAAACCCTAAACACTAAACCCTAAACCCTAAACCTAACAATAACCATAACCCTAACCCTAACCCCTAACCCTTACCCTAACCCTAACCCTAACCCTAATCCTAACCCTAACCCTAACCCTAACCCTAACCCTAACCCTAACCCTAAACCTAATCCTAACCCTAACCTTAACCCTAATCCTAACCCTAAACCTAACCCTAACCCTAACCGTAACCATAACACTAAACTCTAAACCCTAAACCTAATCCACCCTAAACTTTAAACAATCCTAAACCATAAACCTTAGACCCTAAATCCTAACTCTAACAATAAACCTAAACCTAACCCTAAATCTAACCCTAACCCTAACCCTAACCCTAAACCCTCCCTGACCCTAACCCTAACCCTAACCCTAACCCTAACCCTAAACCTAATACTGACCCTAATCCTAACACTAACCCTATTTCTAATTCTAACCCTAACACTAATCCTAAACTTAAAACTAACCCCCTAATAATAACCCTAACCCTAACACTAAACCTAACCCCTAACCCTAACCCTAACCCTAACCCTAACCCTAACCTAACCCTAAACCTAACGATAACCCTAACACAAACCCTAACACTAACCCCCTAACTTTTACCCTAACCCTAACCCTAACCCTAAACTTAACCCTTACCATAACCCTAAACCTAACCCTAACCCCATCCCTAACCCTACCCCTAACCGTAACCATAACACTAAACTCTAAACCCTAAACCTAATCCACCCTAAACCTTAAACAATCCTAAACCATAAACCTTAAACCCTAAACCCTAAATCTAACAATAAACCTAAACCTAACCCTAAATCTAACCCTAACCCTAATCCTAACCCTAAACCTAACCCTGACCCTAAACCTAACCCTAATCCTAACACTAACCATAACCCTAACCCTAACACTAACCCTAACCTTAACCCTAACACAAACCCTAACCCTAACCCTAACTCTTACCCTAACCCTAACCCTAACCGTAACCATAATACTAAACTCTAAACCCTAAACCTAATCCACCCTTAAACTTAAACAATCCTTAACCATAAACCTTAAACCCTAAACCCTAAATCTAACAATAAACCTAAACCTAACCCTAAATCTAACACTAACCCTAACCCTAACCCTAAACATAAACCTGACCCTAACCCTAATCCTAATCCTAACACTAATCATAACCCAAACACTAACCCTAACCCTAACCATAAAACTAACCCTAAACCTCACACTATCCCTAATCCTAACACTAAACCCTAAACTTTAAATCTAACCCTAACCCTAACCCTACCCTTAACCCTAACCCTAACCATACTTCTAAACCTAACCCTGACCCTAATCCTAACACTAACCCTATTTCTAATTCTAACCCTAACACTAATCCTAAACTAAAACCTAACCCCCTAATAATAACCCTAACACTAAACCTAACCCTAACCCTAACCCTAACCCTAACCCTAACCCTAACACTAACCACTAACCCCTAACACTAACCCTAACCAAAACCCCTAACCCAAACCCTAACCCTAACCCTAACCTTAACCCTAACCCTAACCCTAACCCTAATCCTATCCCTAACCCTAACCCTTATTCTAACACTAACACTAACCTTAACCCTAACCCTAACCTTAACCCTCACCCTAACCCTCACCTTAACCCTAAACCTAACCCTAACACTAACCGTAACACCCTAAATCCTAAACCCTAAACCCCGAAAAACCCTAAACACTAATTCATAGAGCACCCTAAACCCTAAACTATAAACACTAAACGCTAAAAAACCCTAAACCCTAAACCCTAAACACTAAACCCTAAACAAGCCTAAACCCTAAAACCATTAACACTATACCCTAAACAACCCTAAACCCTTAACCCTAAACATTATACCCTAAACCCTAAAACACTATACAACCTTAAACCCTAAACCTTAAAATATCCTAAATCATAAATCCTGAACAAGCCTAAACACTAAATCATAAACAACCCTAAAAAACCCTAAACAACTCTAAATGCTAAAACCTAAACAACCCTAAACATTAAACAATCTTAAACGCTAAACCCTATACCCTAAACCTAAACCACCCTAAAACTTAAACAATCCTAAACCCTAAACCTTAAACCATAAACCCTAAATTTTAAACCATAAGTCTAAGAATAACCATAACCCTAACCCTAACCCTAAACCTAAACCTAACCCTAACCCCAACCCTAACCTTAACCCCATAACCCTAACCCAAACCTTAAGCCTAACATAACCCCATAACCTTTACTCTAACCCTAACTCTAACCCTAATGCTAACCCTAACCCTAACCCTAACCTTAACCCCTTAACCTTAATCCCTAAATCCTAAACCCTGAACAACCATAAATCCTAAACCCTGAACAACCCTAAATCATAAACCCTGAATAACCCTAAACACTAACCTCTAAACAACCCTAAACAACCCTAATCACTAAACCATAAACAACCCTAAACACTAAACCCTAAACAACCCTATACCCTAAACCTTAAACACTAAACCCTAAATAACCCTAAACCCTAAACCGTTAACACTATACCCTAAACAACACTAAACACTAAACCCAGAACAACCCTAAAACCTAAACCTTAAACACTAAACCTCAAACAACCCTAAACCCTAAACACTAAACCCTAAACAACCCTAAACTTTTAAACCTAAACACTATACCCTAATCAACCCTAAACCTTAAACAATCCTAAACTCTAAACCCTAAACCCTTAACCTAAACCACCCTAAATCTTAAACAATCCTAAACCCTAAACCTTAAACCCTAAACACTAAACCCTAAACCCTAAACCTAACAATAACCATAACCCTAACCCTAACCCCTAACCCTTACCCTAACCCTAACCCTAACCCTAATCCTAACCCTAACCCTAACCCTAACCCTAACCCTAACCCTAAACCTAATCCTAACCCTTACCCTAACCCTAACTTTAACCCTAACCCTAATCCTAACATTAAACCCTAAACCCTAAACCTAACCCTAACCCTAACCTAACCCTAACCCTAACCCTAACCCTAACCCTAACCCTAACACTAACCATAACCATAACACTAAACTCTAAACCCTAAACCTAATCCACCCTAAACTTTAAAAAATCCTAAACCATAAACCTTAAACCCTAAACCCTAAATCTAACAATAAACCTAAACCTGACACTAAATCTAACCCTAACCCTAACCCTAACCCTAAACCTAACCCTGACCCTAACCGTAACCCTAATCCAAACACTAACCATAACCTTAACCCTAACCCTAACCCTAACCTTAACCCTAACCCTAACCCTACCCCTAACCCTAACCCTAACCCTAACCCTAACCCTAACCCTAACCCCTTAACCTTAATCCCTAAATCCTAAACCCTGAACAACCATAAATCCTAAACCCTGAACAACCCTAAATCATAAACCCTGAATAACCCTAAACACTAACCTCTAAACAACCATAAACAACCCTAATCACTAAACCATAAACAACCCTAAACACTAAACCCTAAACAACCCTATACCCTAAACCTTAAACACTAAACCCTAAATAACCCTAAATCCTAAACCATTAACACTATACCCTAAACAAGACTAAACACTAAACCCAAAACAACCCTAAATCCTAAACCTTAAAAACTAAAATTTAAACAACCCTAAACCCTAAACACTAAAGCCTAAACAACCCTAAACTTTTAACCCTAAACACTATACCCTAAACAACCATAAACCTTAAACAATCCTAAAGTCTAAACCCTAAACCCTTAACCTAAACCACCCTAAATCTTAAACAATCCTAAACCCTAAACCTTAAACCCTAAACACTAAACCCTAAACCCTAAACCTAACAATAACCATAACCCTAACCCTAACCCCTAACCCTTACCCTAACCCTAACCCTAACCCTAATCCTAACCCTTACCTTAACCCTAACCCTAACCCTAACCCTAACCCTAACCTTAACCCTAAACCTAATCCTAACCCTAACCTTAACCCTAATCCTAACCCTAACCCTAACCCTAACCCTAACCGTAACCATAACACTAAACTCTAAACCCTAAACCTAATCCACCCTAAACCTTAAACAATCCTAAACCATAAACCTTAGACCCTAAATCCTAAATCTAACAATAAACCTAAACCTAACCCTAAATCTAACCCTAACCCTAACCCTAAACCTCAACCCTTTCTGACCCTAACCCTAACCCTAACACTAACCCTAACCCTAAACCTAACACTGACCCTAATCCTAACACTAACCGTATTTCTAATTCTAACCCTAACACTAATCCTAAACTTAAACCTAAACCCCTAATAATAACCCTAACCCTAACACTAACCCTAACCCCTAACCCTAACCCTAACCCTAACCCTAACCTAACCCTAACCCTAACCCTAACACTAACCCTAACCCTAAACCTAACCCTAACCCTAACCCTAACCCTAACCCTAAACATAATACTAACCCTTATCCTCACCCTAACTTTAACCCTAACCCTAATCCTAACACTAAACCCTAAACCCTAAACCTAACCCTAACCCTAAAACTAAACTTTAAATCCTAATCCTAATCTACCCTAAACCTTAAACAATCCTAAACCCTAAACCCTGAACCCTAAACCTAACCCTAACCCTAACCCTAACACTAACCATAACCCTAACACTAAATTGTAAACCCTAAATTTAAGTTACGATAAACCTTAAACAATCCTAAACCCTAAACCTTAAACCCTAAACCTAACAATTACCATAACCCTAACCCTAATCCTAACCCTAACCCTAACCCTAAACGTAACCCTAACACTAAACCTAACCCTAACCCTAACCCTAACCCTAAACCTAACACTAACACTAAACCTAATCCTAACCCTAACCCTAACCCTAAACCTGACCTTAACCCTAACCCTAAACCTAACCCTAATCCTAACTCTAACCCTAATCCTAACAATAAACCTAAACCTAACCCTAACCCTAACCCTAAACCAAACACTAACCTTAACCCTAACCCTAACCCTAACCCTAACCCTAAGACTAACCCTAACCCTAACCCTAACCCTAACCTAAACCCTAACCCCCCCAACCCTAACCTTAACCCTAACCCTAACCCTAACCGTAACTCTAACCCTAACCCTAACCGTAACTCTATCCCTAACCCTAACACTAACCCTAACCCTAACCCTAACCCTAACCCTAACCCTAACCCTAACCCTAACCCTAACCCTAACCCTAACCGTAACCATAACACTAAACTCTAAACCCTAAACCTAATCCACCCTAAACCTTAAGCAATCCTAAACCATAAACCTTAAACCCTAAACCCTAAATCTAACAATAAACCTAAACCTAACCCTAAATCTAACACTAACCCTAACCGTAAACCTAAACCTACCCCTGACCCTAATCCAAAGCCTAATACTAACAATAACTATAACCCAAACAAAGACTAACCCTAACCCTAAACCTAACACTAACCCTAAACCTCACACCTACCCTATCCCTAACCCTAACCCTAACCCTAACCCTAACTTTAACCCTAACCCTAACACTATCCCTAACCCCTAACACTAACCCTAACCCTAACCCCTAACCCTAACCCTAACCCTAACCCTAACCTTAACCCTAACCCTAACCCTAACCCTAACCCTATCCCTAACTCTAACCCTTATCCTAACACTAACACTAACCTTAACCCTAACCCTAACCTTAACCCTCACCCTAACCCTCACCCTAACCCTAAACCTAACCCTAAAACCCTAAATCCTAAACCCTAAACCCAGAAAAACCCTAAACACGAATTCAAAAAGCACCCTAAACCCTAAACTCTAAACACTAAACGCTAAAAAACCCTAAACCCTAAACCCTAAACACTAAACCCTAAACAAGCCTAAACCCTAAAACCATTAACACTATACCCTAAACAACCCTAAACTCTTAACCCTAAAAATTATAGCCTAAACCCTAAAACACTATACAACCTTAAACCCTAAACCTTAAAATATCCTAAATCATAAATCCTGAACAACCCGAAACACTAAATCATAAACAACCCTAAAAAAACCTAAACAACTCTAAACGCTAAAACATAAACAACCCTAAACATTAAACAATCTTAAACGCTAAACCCTATACCCAAAACCTAAACCACCCTAAAACATAAACAATCCTAAACCCTAAACCTTAAACCATAAACCCTAAATTTTAAACCATAAATCTTAGAATAACCATAACCCTAACCCTAACCCTAAACCTAAACCTAACCCTAACCCCAACCCTAACCTTAACCTTATAACCCTAACCCTAACCTTAAGCCTAACATAACCACAAAACCCTAACCCTAACCCTCACGCTAACCCTAACCCTAACCCTAACCCTAACCCTAACCCTAACCTTAACCCTAACCCCTAACCCCTAACCCTAACCCTAACCCTAACCCTAAACTTACCCTAACCCTAACCCTAACCCTAACCCTAACCCTAACCCTAACCCTAACCCTAACCTTAACCCTAACCCTAAACTTAACCCTAACCTTAACCCTAACCCCTAACCCTTACCCTAAACCTAACCCTAACCCTTACCCTAACCCTAACCCTAACCCTAACCCTAAACCTAACCATAACCCTAACCTTAACCGTAACCCTAACCCTAACCCTAACCCTAAACCTAAACCTAACCCTAACCCTAACCTTAACC
>NC_137980.1:61116773-61119273 GCF_963924665.1 Micromys minutus | reverse complement strand
ACACTAAACACTAAACCCAAAACAACCATAAAACCTAAACCTTAAACACTAAACCTTAAACAATCCTAAACCCTAAACACTAAATCCTAAACAACCCTAAACTTTTAACCCTAAACACTATACCCTAAACAACCCTAAACCTTAAACAATCCTAAAATCTAAACACTAAACCCTTAACCTAAACCACCCTAAATCTTAAACAATCCTAAACCCTAAACCTTAAACCCTAAACACTAAACACTAAACTCTAAACCTAACAATAACCATAACCCTAACCCTAAACCCTAACCCTTACCCTAACCCTAACTCTAACCCTAATCCTAACCCTAACCCTAACCCTAACCCTAAACCTAACCCTAACCCTAACCTTAACCCTAACCCTAAACCTAACCCTAACCCTAACCTTAACCCTAATCCTAACCCTAACCCTAACCCTAACTGTAACCATAACACTAAACTCTAAACCCTAAACCTAATCCACCCTAAACCTTAAACAATCCTAAACCATAAACCTTAGACCCTAAATCCTAAATCTAACAATAAACCTAAACCTAACCCTAAATCTAACCCTAACCCTAACCCTAACCCTAAACCCTCCCTGACCCTAACCCTAACACTAACCATAACCCTAACCCTAAACCTAACCCTGACCCTAATCCTAACACTAACCCTATTTCTAATTCTAACCCTAACAATAATCCTAAACTTAAACCTAACCCCCTAATAATAACCCTAACCCTAACCTATCCCTAACCCTAACCCTAACCCTAACCCTAACACTAACCCCTAACCCTTACCCTAACCCTAACCCTAACCCTAACCCTAACCCTAACCATTACCCTAACCCTAACCCTAAGCCTAACCCTAACCCTAACCCTAACCCTAACACTAACCGTAACCATAACACTAAACTCTAAACCCTAAACCTAATCCACCCTAAACCTTAAACAATCCTAAACCATAAACCTTAAACCCTAAACCCTAAATCTAACAATAAACCTAAACCTGACCCTAAATCTAACCCTAACCCTAACCCTAACCCTAAACCTATCCCTGACCCTAACCCTAACCCTAATCCTAACACTAACCATAACCCTAACCCTAACCCTAACCCTAAACTTAACCCTAACCCTAACCCTAACCCTAACCCTAACCCTAACCTAACCCTAACCCCTTAACCTTAATCCCTAAATCCTAAACCCTGAACAATCATAAATCATAAACCCTGAATAACCCTAAATCATAAACACTGAATAACCCTAAACACTAACCTCTAAACAACCCTAAACAACCCTAATCACTAAACCATAAACAACCCTAAACACTAAACCCTAAACAACCCTATACCCTAAACCGTAAACACTAAACCATAAATAACCCTAAACCCTAAACCATTAACACTATACCCTAAACAACACTAAACACTAAACCCAAAACCACCCTAAAACCTAAACATTAAACACTAAACCTTAAACAATTCTAAACCCTAAACACTAAACCCTAAACAACCCTAAAGTTTTAACCCTAAACACTATACCCTAAACAACCCTAAACGTTAAACAATCCTAAACTCTAAACCCTAAACCCTTAACCTAAACCACCCTAAATCTTAAACAATCCTAAACCCTAAACCTTAAACCCTAAACACTAAACCCTAAACCCTAACCCTAACAATAACCATAACCCTAACCCTAACCCATAAACCTTAACCTAACCCTAACCCTAACCCTAATCCTAACCCTAACCCTAACCCTAACCCTAACCCTAACCCTAACCCTAAACCTAATCCTAACCCTAACCTTAACCGTAATCCTAACCCTAACCCTAACCCTAACCCTAACCGTAACCATAACACTAAACTCTAAACCCTAAACCTAATCCACCCTAAACCTTAAACAATCCAAAACCATAAACCTTAGACCCTAAATCCTAAATCTAACAATAAACCTAAACCTGACCCTAAATCTAACCCTAACCCTAACCCTAACCCTAAACCATCCCTGACCCTAACCCTAACCCTAACACTAACCCTAAACCTAACCCTGACCCTAATCCTAACACTAACCCTATTTCTAATTCTAACCCTAACACTAATCCTAAACTTAAACCTAACCCCCTAATAATAACCCTAACCCTAGCACTAACCCTAACCCCTAACCCTAACCCTAACCCTAACCCTAAACATTACCCTAACCCTAACCCTAACCCTAACACTAACCGTAACCATAACACTAAACTCTAAATCCTAAACCTAATCCACCCTAAAACTTAAACAATCCTAAACCATAAACCTTAAACCGTAAACCCTAAATCTAACAATAAACCTAAACCTGATCCTAAATCTAACCCTAACCCTAACCCTAACCCTAAACCTAACCCTGACCCTAACCCTAACCCTAATCCTAACACTAACCATAACCCTAACCCTAACCCTAACCCTAACCCTAACCTTAACCCTAACCCTAACCCTAACCCTAACCCTAACCCTAATCCTAACCCT
>NC_137980.1:61099273-61111773 GCF_963924665.1 Micromys minutus | reverse complement strand
CCTAAAACTTAAACAATCCTAAACAAACCTTAAACCATAAACCCTAAATTTTAAACCATAAATCTAAGAATAACCATAACCCTAACCCTAACCCTAAACCTAAACCTAACCCTAACCCCAACCCTAACCTTAACCCCATAACCCTAACCCTAACCTTAAGCCTAAAATAACCCCATAACCCTAACTCTAACCCTAACTCTAACCCTAATGCTAACCCTAACCCTAACCCTAACCCTAACCCTAACCCTAACCACTTAACCTTAATCCCTAAATCCTAAACCCTGAACAACCATAAATCCTAAACCCTGAACAACCCTAAATCATAAACCCTGAATAACCCTAAACACTAACCTCTAAACAACCCTAAACAACCCTAATCACTAAACCATAAACAACCCTAAACACTAAACCCTAAACAACCCTATACCCTAAACCTTAAACACTAAACCCTAAATAAGCCTAAACCCTAAACCATTAACACTATACCCTAAACAACACTAAACACTAAACCCAAAACAACCCTAAAACCTAAACCTTAAACACTAAACCTTAAACAACCCTAAACCCTAAACACTAAACCCTAAACAACCCTAAACTTTTAACCCTAAACACTATACCCTAAACAACCCTAAACCTTAAACAATCCTAAACTCTAAACCCTAAACCCTTAACCTAAACCACCCTAAATCTTAAACAATCCTAAACCCTAAACCTTAAACCCTAAACACTAAAACCTAAACCCTAAACCTAACAATAACCATAACCCTAACCCTAAACCCTAACCCTTACCCTAACCCTAACCCTAACCCTAATCCTAACCCTAACCCTAACCCTAACCCTAACCCTAACCCTAACCCTAACCCTAAACCTAATTATAACCCTAACCTTAACCCTAATCCTAACCCTAAACCTAACCCTAACCCTAACCCTAACCCTAACCTAAACTCTCCCTGACCCTAACTCTAACCCTAACCCTAACCCTAACCCTAACCCTAAACCTAACCGTGACCCTAATCCTAACACTAACCCTATTTCTAATTCTAACCCTAACACTAATCCTAAACTTAAACCTAACCCCCTAATAATAACCCTAACCCTAACACTAACCCTAACCCCTAAACCTAACCCTAACCCTAACCCTAACCCTAACCTAACCCTAACCCTAACCCTAACCCTAACCCTAACACTAACCCCTAACCCTTACCCTAACCCTAACCCTAACCCTAACCATTACCCTAACCCTAACCCTAACCCTAACCCTAACCCTAACACTAACCGTAACCATAACACTAAACTCTAAACCCTAAACCTAATCCACCCTAAACCTTAAACAATCCTAAACCATAAACCTTAAACCCTAAACCCTAAATCTAACAATAAACCTAAACCTGACCCTAAATCTAACCCTAACCCTAACCCTAAACCTTACCCTGACCCTAACCCTAACCCTAATCCTAACACTAACCATAACCCTAACCCTAACCCTAACCCTAACCTTAACCCTAACCCTAAACCTAACCCTAACCCTTACCCTAACCCTAACCCTAACCCTAACCCTAACCCCTTAACCTTAATCCCTAAATCCTAAACCCTGAACAACCATAAATCCTAAACCCTGAACAACCCTAAATCATAAACCCTGAATAACCCTAAACACTAACCTCTAAACAACCCTAAACAACCCTAATCACTAAACCATAAAAAACCCTAAACACTAAATCCTAAACAACCCTATACCCTAAACCTTAAACACTAAACCCTAAATAACCCTAAATCCTAAACCATTAACACTATACCCTAAACAACACTAAACACTAAACCAAAACAACCCTAAAACCTAAACCTTAAAAACTAAACCTTAAACAACCCTAAACCCTAAACACTAAACCCTAAAGAACCCTAAACTTTTAATCCGAAACACTATACCCTAAACAACCCTAAACCTTAAACAATCCTAAACTCTAAACCCTAAACCCTTAACCTAAACCACCCTAAATCTTAAACAATCCTAAACCCTAAACCTTAAACCCTAAACACTAAACCCTAAACCCTAAACCTAACAATAACCATAACCCTAACCCTAACCCCTAACCCTTACCCTAACCCTAACCCTAACCCTAATCCTAACCCTAACCCTAACCCTAACCCTAACCCTAACCCTAAACCTAATCCTAACCCTAACCTTAACCCTAATCCTAAACCTAACCCTAACCCTAACCCTAACCGTAACCATAACACTAAACTCTAAACCCTAAACCTAATCCACCCTAAACCTTAAACAATCCTAAACCATAAACCTTAGACCCTAAATCCTAAATCTAACAATAAACCTAAACCTAACCCTAAATCTAACCCTAACCCTAACCCTAACCCTAAACCCTCCCTGACCCTAACCCTAACCCTAACCCTAACCCTAACCCTAAACCTAATCTGACCCTAATCCTAACACTAACCCTATTTCTAATTCTAACCCTAACACTAATCCTAAACTTAAACCTAACCCCCTAATAATAACCCTAACCCTAACACTAACCCTAACCCCTAACCCTAACCCTAACCCTAACCCTAACCTAACCCTAACCCTAACCCTAACCCAAACGCTAACACTAACCCCCTAACTTTTACCCTAACCCTAACCCTAACCCTAACCCTAACCATTACCATAAACTTAACCCTAACCCTAACCCCATCCCTAACCCTAACCCTAACCGTAACCATAACACTAAACTCTAAACCCTAAACCTAATCCACCCTAAACCTTAAACAATCCTAAACCATAAACCTTAAACCCTAAACCCTAAATCTAACAATAAATCTAAACCTAACCCTAAATCTAACCCTAACCCTATCCCTAACCCTAAACCTAACCCTGACCCTAACCCTAACCCTAATCCTAACACTAACCATAACCCTAACCCTAACACTAACCCTAACCTTAACCCTAAACCTAACCGTAACCCTAACCCTAACTCTAACTCTAACCCTAACCCTAACCGTAACCATAATACTAAACTCTAAACCCTAAACCTAATCTACCCTAAACATTAAACAATCCTAAACCTTAAACCTTAAACCCAAAACCCTAAATCTAACAATAAACCTAAACCTAACCCTAAATCTATCCCTAACCCTAACCCTAACACTAAACCTAAACCTGACCCTAACCCTAACCCTAATAATAACACTAATCATAACCCAAACACTAACCCTAACCCTAACCCTAAACCTAACCCTAAACCTCACACTATCCCTAATCCTAACACTAAACCCTAAAAATTAAATCTAACCCTAACCCTAAGCCTACCCTTAACCCTAACCCTAACCATATCGCTAAACCTAACCCTGACCCTAATCCTAACACTAACCCTATTTCTAATTCTAACCCTAACACTAATCCTAAACTAAAACGTAACCCCCTAATAATAACCCTAACACTAAACCTAACCCTAACCCTAACCCTAATTCTAACATTAACCCCTAACCCCTAACACTAACCCTAACACTAACACCTAACCCTAACCCTAACCCTAACCCTAACCTTAACCCTAACCCTAACCCTAACCCTAACCCTAACCCTATCCCTAACCCTAACCCTTACCCTAACACTAACACTAACCTTAACCCCAACCCTAACCTTAACCCTCACCCTAACCCTCACCTTAACCCTAAACCTAACCCTAACACTAACCCTAACACCCTAAATCCTAAACCCTAAACCCCGAAAAACCCTAAACCCTAATTCCAAAAGCACCCTAAACCCTTAACCCTAAACATTATACCCTAAACCCTAAAACACTATACAACCTTAAACCCTAAACCTTAAAATATCCTAAATCATAAATCCTGAACAACCCTAAACACTAAATCATAAACAACCCTAAAAAACCCTAAACAACTCTAAACGCTAAAACCTAAACAACCCTAAACATTAAACAATCTTAAACGCTAAACCCTATACCCTAAACCTAAACCACCCTAAAACTTAAACAAGCCTAAACCCTAAACCTTAAACCATAAACCCTAAATTTTAAACCATAAATCTAAGAATAACCATAACCCTAACCCTAACCCTAAACCTAAACCTAACCCTAACCCCAACCCTAACCTTAACCCCATAACCCTAACCCTAACCTTAAGCCTAACATAACCCCATAACCCTAACTCTAACCCTAACTCTAACCCTAATGCTAACCCTAACCCTAACCCTAACCCTAAGCCCTTAACCTTAATCCCTAAATCCTAAACCCTGAACAACCATAAATCCTAAACCCTGAACAACCCTAAATCATAAACCCTGAATAACCCTAAACACTAACCTCTAAACAACCCTAAACAACCCTAATCACTAAACCATAAACAACCCTAAACACTAAACTCTAAACAACCCTATACCCTAAACCTTAAAAACTAAACCCTAAATAACCCTAAACCCTAAACCATTAACACTATACCCTAAACAAGACTAAACACTAAACCCAAAACTACCCTAAAACCTAAACGTTAAACACTAAACCTTAAACAATCCTAAACCCTAAACACTAAATCCTAAACAACCCTAAACTTTTAACCCTAAACACTATACCCTAAACAACCCTAAACCTTAAACAATCCTAAACTCTAAACCCTAAACCCTTAACCTAAACCACCCTAAATCTTAAACAATCCTAAACCCTAAACCTTAAATCCTAAACACTAAACCCTAAACCCTAAACCTCACAATAACCATAACCCTAACCCTAACCCCTAACCTTTACCCTAACCCTAACTCTAACCCTAATCCTAACCCTAACCCTAACCCTAACCCTAACCCTAACCCTAACGCTAACCCTAACCCTAACCCTAAACCTAAACCTAATCCTAACCCTAACCTTAACCCTAATCCTAACCCTAACCCTAACCCTAACCCTAACCGTAACCATAACACTAAACTCTAAACCCTAAACCTAATCCACCCTAAACCTTAAACAATCCTAAACCATAAACCTTAGACCCTAAATCCTAAATCTAACAATAAACCTAAACCTAAACCTAAATCTAACCCTAACCCTAACCCTAACCCTAAACCCTCCCTGACCCTAACCTAAACCCTAACCCTAACCCTAACCCTAAACCTAACCCTAACCCTAATCCTAAAACTAACCCTATTTCTAATTCTAACCCTAACAATAATCCTAAACTTAAACCTAACCCCCTAATAATAACCCTAACCCTAACACTAACCCTAACCCCTAACCCTAACCCTAAACCTAACCCTAACCCTAACCTAACCCTAACCCTAAACCTAACCCTAACCCTAACACTAACCCCTAACCCTTACCTTAACCCTAACTCTAACCCTAACCCTAACCATTACCCTAACCCTAACCCTAACCCTAACCCTAACCCTAACACTAACCGTAACCATAACACTAAACTCTAAACCCTAAACCTAATCCACCCTAAACCTTAAACAATCTTAACCATAAACCTTAAACCCTAAACCCTAAATCTAACAATAAACCTAAACCTGACCCTAAATCTAACCTTAACCCTAACCCTAACCCTAAACCTAACCCTGACCCTAACCCTAACCCTAATCCTAACACTAACCATAACACTAACCCTAACCCTAACCCTAACCTTAACCCTAACCCTAACCCTAACCCTAACCCTAACCCTAACCCTAACCCTAACCCCTTAACCTAATCCCTAAATCCTAAACCCTGAACAACCATAAATCCTAAACCCTGAACAACCCTAAATCATAAACCCTGAATAACCCTAAACACTAACCTCTAAACAACCCTAAACAACCCTAATCACTAAACCATAAACAACCCTAAACACTAAACCCTAAACAACCCTATACCCTAAACCGTAAACACTAAACCCTAAATAACCCTAAACCCTAAACCATTAACACTATACCCTAAACAACACTAAACACTAAACCCAAAACAACCCTAAAACCTAAACCTTAAACACTAAACCTTAAACAACCCTAAACCCTAAACACTAAACCCTAAACAACCCTAAACTTTTAACCCTAAACACCAAACCCTAAACAACCCTAAACTTTTAACCCTAAACCCTTAACCTAAACCACCCTAAATCTTAAACAATCCTAAACCCTAAACCTTAAACCCTAAACACAAAACCCTAAACCCTAAACCTAACAATAATCATAACCCTAACCCTAACCCCTAACCCTTACCCTAACCCTAACCCTAACCCTAATCCTAACCCTAACCCTAACCCTAACCCTAACCCTAACCCTAACCCTAAACCTAATCCTAACCCTAACCTTAACCCTAACCCTAACCCTAACCCTAACCCTAACCATAACCGTAACCATAACACTAAACTCTAAACCCTAAACCTAATCCACCCTAAACCTTAAACAATCCTAAACCATAAACCTTAGACCGTAAATCCTAAATCTAACAATAAACCTAAAACTAACCCTAAATCTAACCCTAACCCTAACCCTAACCCTAAACCTTCCCTAACCCTACCCTAAACCCTAACCCTAACACTATCCCTAAACCTAACCCTGACCCTAATCCTAACACTAACCCTATTTCTAATTCTAACCCTAACACTAATCCTAAACAAAAACCTAACCCCCTAATAATAACCCTAACACTAAACCTAACCCTAACCCTAACACTAACCCTAACCCTAACACTAACCCCTGACCCCTAACCCTAACCTTAACCCTAACCCTTACCCTAACCCTATTCCTAACCCTAACCCTTACCATAACACTAACACTAATCTTAACCCTAACCCTAACCTTAACCCTCACCCTAACCCTCACCTTAACCCTAAACCTAACCCTAACACTAACCCTAACACCCTAAATCCTAAACCTTAAACCCCGAAAAACCCTAAACACTAATTCCAAAAGCACCCTAAACCCTAAACTATAAACACTAAATGCTAAAAAACCCTAAACCCTAAACCCTAAACACTAAACCCTAAACAAGCCTAAACCCTAAAACCATTAACACTCTACCCTAAACAACCCTAAACCCTTAACCCTAAACATTATACCCTAAACCCTAAAACACTATACAACCTTAAACCCTAAACCTTAAAATATCCTAAATCATAAATCCTGAAAAACCCTAAACACTAAATTATAAACAACCCTAAAAAACCCTAAACAACTCTAAACGCTAAAACCTAAACAACCCTAACCATTAAACAATCTTAAAAGCTAAATTCTATACCCTAAACCTAAACCACCCTAAAACTTAAACAATCCTAAACCCTAAACTTTAAACCATAAACCCTAAATTTTAAACCATAAATCTAAGAATAACCATAACCCTAACCCTAACCCTAAACCTAAACCTAACCCTAACGCCAACCCTAACCTTAACCCCATAACCCTAACCCTAACCTTAAGCCTAACATAACCCCATAACCCTAACTCTAACCCTAACTCTAACCCTAACTCTAACCCTAATGCTAACCCTAACCCTAACCCTAACCCTAACCCTAACCCCTTAACCTTAATCCCTAAATCCTAAACCCTGAACAACCATAAATCCTAAACCCTGAACAACCCTAAATCATAAAGCCTGATTAACCCTAGACACTAACCTCTAAACAACCCTAAACAACCCTAATCACTAAATCATAAACAACCCTAAACACTAAACCCTAAACAACCCTATACCCTAAACCTTAAACACTAAACCCTAAATAACCCTAAACCCTAAACCATTAACACTATACCCTAAAGAACACTAAACACTAAACCCAAAACAACCCTAAAACCTAAACCTTAAACACTAAACCTTAAACAACCCTAAACCCTAAACACTAAACCCTAAACAACCCTAAACTTTTAACCCTAAACTCTATACCCTAAACAACCCTAAACCTTAAACAATCCTAAACTCTAAACGCTAAACCCTTAACCTAAACCACCCGAAATCTTAAACAATCCTAAACCCTAAACCTTAAACCCTAAACACTAAACTCTATACCCGAAACCTAATCCACCCTAAACCTTAAACAATCCTAAACCATAAACCTTAAACCCTAAACCCTAAATCTAACAATAAACCTAAACCTAACCCTAAATCTAAAACTAACCCTAAACCCTTTCTGACCCTAACCCTAACCCTAACCTTAAGCCTAACATAACCACATAACCCTAACCCTAACCCTCACCCTAACCCTAACCCTAACCCTAACCCTAACCCTAACCCTAACCCTAACCCCTAACCCCTAACACTAACCCTAACCCTAACCCCTAACCCTAACCCTAACCCTAACCCTAACCCTAAACTTACCCTAACCCTAACACTAACCCTAACCCTAACCCTAACCCTAACCCTAACCCTAACCTTAACCCTAACCCTAACCTTAACACTAACCTTATCCCTAACCCCTAACCCTTACCCTAACCCTAACCCTAACCCTAACCCTAAACCTAACCCTCTCCCTAACCCTAACCGTAACCCTAACCCTAACCCTAACCCTAACCCTAACCCTAAACCTTCCTAACCCTAACCTTAACCCTAATCCTAACCCTAACCCTAACCCTAACCCTAACCGTAACCATAACACTAACCTCTAAACCCTAAACCTAATCCTCCCTAAACCTTAAACAATCCTAAACCATAAACCGTAGACACTAAACCCTAAATCTAACAATAAACCTAAACCTAACCCTAAATCTAACCCTAACCCTAACCCTAACCCTAAACCCTCCCTGACCCTAACCCTAACCCTAACCCTAACCCTAACCATAAACCTAACCTTGACCCTAATCCTAACACTAAACCTATTTCTAATTCTAACCCTAACACTAATCCTAAACTTAAACCTAACCCCCTAATAATAACCCTAACCATAACACTAACCCTAACCCCTAACCCTAACCCTAACCCTAACCTAACCCTAACCCTAACACTAACCCTAACCCAAACCCTAACACTAACCCCCTAACTTTTACCCTAACCCTAACCCTAACCCCAACCCTAAACCTTACCATAACCCTAACCCTAACCATAACCCCATCCCTAACCCTAACCCTAACCGTAACCATAACACTAAACTCTAAACCCTAAACCTAATCCACCCTAAACCTTAAACAATCCTAAACCATAAACCTTAAACCCTAAACCCTAAATCTAACAATAAACCTAAACCTAACCCTAAATATAACCCTAACCCTAACCCTAACCCTAACCCTAAACCTAAACCTGACCCTAACCCTAACCCTAATCCTAACACTAATCATAACCCAAACACTAACCCTAACCCTAACCCTAAACCTAACCCTAAACCTCACACTATCCCTAATCCTAACACTAAACCCTAAACTTTAAATCTAACCCTAACCCTAACCCTACCCTTAACCCTAACCCTAACTCTATCCCTAAACCTAACCCTGACCCTAATCCTAACACTAACCCTATTTCTAATTCTAACCCTAACACTAATCCTAAACTAAAACCTAACCCCCTAATAATAACCCTAACACTAAACCTAACCCTAACCCTAACCCTAACCCTAACCCTAACACTAACCCCTAACCCCTAACACTAACCCTAAACCTAACCCCTAACCCTAACCCTAACCCTAACCCTAACCCTAACCCTAACCCTAACCATATCCCTAACCCTAACCCTTACCCTAACACTAACACTAACCTTAACCCTAACCCTAACATTAACCCTCACCCTAACCCTCACCTTAACCCTAAACCTAACCCTAACACTAACCCTAAAACCCTAAATCCTAAACCCTAAACCCCGAAAAACCCTAAACACTAATTCCAAAAGCACCCTAAACCCTAAACTATAAACACTAAACGCTAAAAAACCCTAAACCCTAAACCCTAAACACTAAACCCTAAACAAGCCTAAACCCTAAAACCATTAACACTATACCCTAAACAACCCTAAACCCTTAACCCTAAACATTATACCCTAAACCCTAAAACACTATACAACCTTAAACCCTAAACCTTAAAATATCCTAAATCATAAATCCTGAACAACCCTAAACACTAAATTATAAACAACCCTAAAAAACCCTAAACAACTCTAAACGCTAAAACCTAAACAACCCTAAACATTAAAAAATCTTAAACGCTAAATTCTATACCCTAAACCTAAACCACCCTAAAACTTAAACAATCCTAAACCCTAAACCTTAAACCATAAGCCCTAAATTTTAAACCATAAATCTAAGAATAACCATAACCCTAACCCTAACCCTAAACCTAAACCTAACCCTAACCCCAACCCTAACCTTAACCCCATAACCCTAACCCTAACCTTAAGCCTAACATAACCCCATAACCCTAACTCTAACCCTAACTCTAACCCTAATGCTAACCCTAACCCTAACCCTAACCCTAACCCTAACCCTAACCCCTTAACCTTAATTCCTAAATCCTAAACCCTGAACAACCATAAATCCTAAACCCTGAACAACCCTAAATCATAAACCCTGAATAACCCTAAACACTAACCTCTAAACAACCCTAAACAACCCTAATCACTAAACCATAAACAACCCTAAACACTAAACCCTAAACAACCCTATACCCTAAACATTAAACACTAAACCCTAAATAACCCTAAACCCTAAACCATTAACACTATACCCTAAACAACACTAAACACTAAACCCAAAAAAACCCTAAAACCTAAACCTTAAACACTAAACCTTAAACAACCTTAAACGCTAAACACTAAACCCTAAACAACCCTAAACTTTTTACCCTAAACACTATACCCTAAACAACCCTAAACCTTAAACAATCCTAAACTCTAAACCCTAAACCCTTAACCTAAACCACCCTAAATCTTAAACAATCATAAACCCTAAACCTTAAACCCTAAACACTAAACCCTAAACCCTAAACCTAACAATAACCATAACCCTAACCCTAACCCCTAACCCTTACCCTAACCCTAACCCTAACCCTAATCCTAACCCTAACCCTAACCCTAACCCTAACCCTAACCCTAACCCTAACCCTAACACTAACCCTAACCCTAAACCTAATCCTAACCCCAACCTTAACCCTAATCCTAACCCTAACCCTAACCCTAACCGTAACCATAACACTAAACTCTAAACCCTAAACCTAATCCACCCTAAACCTTAAACAATCCTAAACCATAAACCTTAGACCCTAAATCCTAAATCTAACAATAAACCTAAACCTAACCCTAAATCTAACCCTAACCCTAACCCTAACCCTAAACATAACCCTGACCCTAATCCTAACACTAACCCTATTTCTAATTCTAATCCTAACACTAATCCTAAACTTAAACCTAACCCCCTAATAATAACCCTAACCCTAACACTAACCCTAACCCCTAACCCTAACCCTAACCCTAACCCTAACCTAACCCTAACCCTAACCCTAACCCAAACCCTAACACTAACCCCCTAACTTTTACCCTAACCATAACCCTAACCCTAACCCTAACCATTACCATAAACCTAACCCTAACCCTAACCCCATCCCTAACCCTAACCCTAACCGTAACCATAACACTAAACTCTAAACCCTAAACCTATTCCACCCTAAACCTTAAACAATCCTAAACCATAAACCTTAAACCCTAAACCCTAAATCTAACAATAAATCAAAACCTAACCCTAAATCTAACCCTAACCCTATCCCTAACCCTAAACCTAACCCTGACCCTAACCCTAACCCTAATCCTAACACTAACCATAACCCTAACCCTAACACTAACCCTAACCTTAACCCTAACCCTAACCCTAACCCTAACCCCTAACCCCTAACACTAACCCTAACCCTAACCCCTAATCCTAACCCTAACCCTACCCCTAACCCTAACCTTACCCTAACCCTAACCCTAACCCTAACCCTAACCCTAACCCTAACCTTAACCCTAAACCTAACCTTAACCCTAACCTTAACCCTAACCCCTAACCATTACCCTAACCCTAACACTAACCCTAACCCTAACCCTAACCCTAAACCTAACCCTAACCCTAACCCTAACCGTAACCCTAACCCTAACCCTAACCCTAACCCTAAACCTAACCCTAACCCTAATCTTAACCCTAATCTTAACCCTAACCCTAACCCTAACCGTAACCATAACACTAAACTCTAAACCCAAAACCTAATCCACCCTAAACCTTAAAGAATCCTAAACCAAAAACCGTAGACCCTAAACCCTAAATCTAACAATAAACCTAAACCTAACTATAAATCTAACCCTAACCCTAAACCCTCCCTGACCCTAACCCTAGCCCTAACCCTAACCCTAATCCTAAACCTAACACTGACCCTAATCTTAACACTAAACCTATTTCTAATTCTAACCCTAACACTAATCCTAAACTTAAACCTAATCCCCTAATAATAACCCTAACCATAACACTAACCCTAACCCTAACCCTAACCCAAACCCTAACACTAACCCCCTAACTTTTACCATAACCCTAACCCTAACCCTAACCCTAACCCTTAACATAACCCTAACCCTAACCCTAACTCC
>NC_137980.1:61091773-61094273 GCF_963924665.1 Micromys minutus | reverse complement strand
ACCCTAACCTTAACTCTAACCCTAACCCTAAACCTAATCCTAACCCCAACCTTAACCCTAATCCTAACCCTAACCCTAACCCTAACCCTAACCGTAACCATAACACTAAACTCTAAACCCTAAACCTAATCCACCCTAAACCTTAAACAATCCTAAACCATAAACCTTAGACCCTAAATCCTAAATCTAACAATAAACCTAAACCTAACCCTAAATCTAACCCTAACCCTAACCCTAACCCTAAACCCTCCCTGACCCTAACCCTAACCCTAACCCTAACCCTAACCCTAACCCTAAACCTAACCCTGACCCTAATCCTAACACTAACCCTATTTCTAATTCTAACCATAACACTAATCCTAAACTTAAACCTAACCTCCTAATAATAACCCTAACCCTAACACTAACCCTAACGCCTAACCCTAACCCTAACCCTAACCTAACCCTAACCCTAACCCTAACCCTAACCCAAACCCTAACACTAACCCCCTAACTTTTACCCTAACCATAACCCTAACCCTAACCATTACCATAAACCTAACCCTAACCCTAACCCCATCCCTAACCCTAACCCTAACCGTAACCATAACACTAAACTTTAAACCCTAAACCTAATCCACCCTAAACCTTAAACAATCCTAAACCATAAACCTTAAACCCTAAACCCTAAATCTAACAATAAATCTAAACCTAACTGTAAATCTAAACCTAATCCTATCCCTAACCCTAAACCTAACCCTGACCCTAAACCTAACCCTAATCCTAACACTAACCATAACCCTAACCCTAACACTAACCCTAACCTTAACCCTAACCCTAACCCTAACCCTAACCCTAACTCTAACCCTAACCCTAACCCTAACCGTAACCATAATACTAAACTCTAAACCCTAAACCTAATCTATCATAAACCTTAAACAATCCTAAACCTTAAACCTTAAACCCTAAACCCTAAATCTAACAATAAACCTAAACCTAACCCTAAATCTATCCCTAACCCTAACCCTAACCCTAAACCTAAACCTGACCCTAACCCTAACCCTAATAATAACACTAATCATAACCCAAACACTAACCCTAACCCTAACCCTAAACCTAACCATAAACCTCACACTATCCCTAATCCTAACATTAAACCCTAAACTTTAAATCTAACCCTAACCCTAACCCTACCCTTAACCCTAACCCTAACCATATCGCTAAACCTAACCCTGACCCTAATCCTAACACTAATCCTATTTCTAATTCTAACCCTAACACTAATCCTAAACTAAAACGTAACCCCCTAATAATAACCCTAACACTAAACCTAACCCTAACCCTAACCCTAACCCTAACCCTAACACTAACCCCTAACCCCTAACACTAACCCTAAACCTAACCCCTAACCCTAACCCTAACCCTAACCCTAACCTTAACCCTAACCCTAACCCTAACACTAACCCTATCCCTAACCCTAACCCTTACCTTAACACTAACACTAACCTTAACCCTAACCTAACCTTAACCCTCACCCTAACCCTCACCTTAACCCTAAACCTAACCCTAACACTAACCCTAACACCCTAAATCCTAAACCCTAAACCCCGAAAAACCCTAAACACTAATTTAAAGCACCCTAAACCCTAAACTATAAACACTAAACGCTAAAAAACCCTAAACCCTAAACCCTAAACACTAAACCCTAAACAAGCCTAAACCATAAAACCATTAACACTATACCCTAAACAACCCTAAACCCTTAACCCTAAACATTATACCCTAAACCCTAAAACACTATACAACCTTAAACCCTAAACCTTAAAATATCCTAAATCATAAATCCTGAACAACCCTAAACACTAAATTATAAACAACCCTAAAAAACCCTAAACAACTCTAAACGCTAAAACCTAAACAACCCTAACCATTAAACAATCTTAAACGCTAAATTCTATACCCTAAACCTAAACCACCCTAAAACTTAAACAATCCTAAACCCTAAACCTTAAACCATAAACCCTAAATTTTAAACAATAAATCTAAGAATAACCATAACCCTAACCCTAACCCTAAACCTAAACCTAACCCTAACACCAACCCTAACCTTAACCCCATAACCCTAACCCTAACCTTAAGCCTAACATAACCACATAACCCTAACCCTAACCCTAACCCTAACCCCTTAACCTTAATCCCTAAATCCTAAACCCTGAACAACCATAAATCCTAAACCCTGAACAACCCTAAATCATAAACTCTGAATAACCCTAAACACTAACCTCTATACAACCCTAAACAACCCTAATCACTAAACCATAAACAACCCTAAACACTAAACCCTAAACAACCCTATACCCTAACCTTAAACACTAAACCCAAAATAACCCTAAACCCTAAACCATTAACACTATACCTTAAACAACACTAAACACTAAACCCAAAACAACCCTAAAACCTAAACCTTAAACACTAAACCTTAAACAACCCTAAACACTAAACACTAAACCCTAAACAACCC
>NC_137980.1:61079273-61086773 GCF_963924665.1 Micromys minutus | reverse complement strand
CTAACCCTTACCATAACCCTAACCCTAACCCTAACCCCATCCCTAACACTAACCCTAACCGTAACCATAACACTAAACTCTAAACCCTAAACCTAATCCACCCTAAACCTTAAACAATCCTAAACCATAAACCTTAAACCCTATACACTAAATCTAACAATAAACCTAAACCTAACCCTAAATCTAACCCTAACCCTATCCCTAACCCTAAACTAAACCTGACCCTAACCCTAACCCTAATCCTAACACTAACCATAACCCTAACCCTAACACTAACCCTAAACTTAACCCTAACTCTAACCCTAACCCTAACCCTAACTCTAACCCTAACCCTAACCCTAACCATAACCATAATACTAAACTCTAAACCCTAAACCTAATCCACCCTAAACCTTAAACAATCCTAAACCATAACCTTAAACCCTAAACCCTAAATCTAACAATAAACCTAAACCTAACCCTAAATCTAACCCTAACCCTAACCCTAACCCTAAACCTAAACCTGACCCTAACCCTAACCCTAATCCTAACACTAATCATAACCCAAACACTAACCCTAACCCTAACTCTAAACCTAACCCTAAACCTCACACTATCCCTAATCCTAACACTAAACCCTAAACTTTAAATCTAACCCTAACCCTAACCCTACCCTTAACCCTAACTCTAACCCTATCCCTAAACCTAACCCTGACCCTAATCCTAACACTTACCCTATTTCTAATTCTAACCCTAACACTAGTCCTAAACTAAAACCTAACCCCCTAAAAATAACCCTAACACTAAACCTAACCCTAACCCTAACCCTAACCCTAACCCTAACACTAACCCCTAACCCCTAACACTAACCCTAATCCTAACCCCTAACCCTAACCCTAACCCTAACCCTAACCCTAACCCTAACCCTAACCCTATCCCTAACCTTAACCCTTACCCTAACACTAACACTAACCTTAACCCTAACCCTAACCTTAACCCTCACCCTAACCCTCACCTTAACCCTAAACCTAACCCTAACACTAACCCTAACACCCTAAATCCTAAACCCTAAACCCCGAAAAACCCTAAACACTAATTCCAAAAGCACCCTCAACCCTAAACTATAGACACTAAACGCTAAAAAACCCTAAACCCTAAACCCTAAACACTAAACCCTAAACAAGCCTAAACCCTAAAACCATTAACACTATACCCTAAACAACCCTAAACCCTTAACCCTAAACATTATACCCTAAACCCTAAAACTCTATACAACCTTAAACCCTAAACCTTAAAATATCCTAAATCATAAATCCTGAACAACCCTAAACACTAAATTATAAACAACCCTAAAAAAGCCTAAACAACTCTAAACGCTAAAACCTAAACAACCCTAACCATTAAACAATCTTAAACGCTAAATTCTATACCCTAAACCTAAACCACCCTAAAACTTAAACAATCCTAAACCCTAAACCTTAAACCATAAACCCTAAATTTTAAACCATAAATCTAAGAATAACCATAACCCTAACCCTAACCCTAAACCTAAACCTAACCCTAACCCCAACCCTAACCTTAACCCCATAACCCTAACCCTAACCTTAAGCCTAACATAACCCCATAACCCTAACTCTAACCCTAACTCTAACCCTAATGCTAACCCTAACCCTAACCCTAACCCTAACCCTAACCCTAACTACTTAACCTTAATCCCTAAATTTTAAACCCTGAACAACCATAAATCCTAAACCCTGAACAACCCTAAATCATAAACCCTGAATAACCCTAAACACTAACCTCTAAACAACCCTAAACAACCCTAATCACTAAACCATAAACAACCCTAAACACTAAACCCAAAAAACCCTATACCCTAAACTTTAAACACTAAACCCTAAATAACCCTAAACCCTAAACTATTAATACTATACCCTAAACAACACTAAACACTAAACCCAAAACAACCCTAAAACCTAAACCTTAAACACTAAACCTTAAACAACCCTAAACCCTAAACACTAAACCCTAAACAACCCTAAACTTTTAACCCTAAACACTATACCCTAAACAACCCTAAACCTTAAACAATCCTAAACTCTAAACCCTAAACCCTTAACCTAAACCACCCTAAATCTTAAACAATCATAAACCCTAAACCTTAAACCCTAAACACTAAAATCTAAACCCTAAACCTAACAATAACCATAACCCTAACCCTAACCCCTAACCCTTACCCTAACCCTAACCCTAACCCTAAATCTAACCCTAACCCTAACCCTAACCCTAAACCCTCCCTGACCCTAACCCTAACCCTAACCCTAACCCTAACCCTAAACCTAACCCTGACCCTAATCCTAACACTAACCCTATTTCTAATTCTAACCCTAACACTAATCCTAAACTTAAACCTAACCCCCTAATAATAACCCTAACCCTAACACTAACCCTAACCCCTAACCCTAACCCTAACCCAAACCCTAACCTAACCCTAACCCTAACCCTAACCCTAACCCAAACCCTAACACTAACCCCCTAACTTTTACCCTAACCATAACCCTAACCCTAACCATTACCATAAACCTAACCCTAACCCTAACCCCATCCCTAACCCTAACCCTAACCGTAACCATAACACTAAACTCTAAACCCTAAACCTAATCCACCCTAAACCTTAAACAATCCTAAACCATAAACCTTAAACCCTAAACCCTAAATCTAACAATAAACCTAAACCTAACCCTAAATCTAATCCTAACCCTATCCCTAACCCTAAACCTAAACCTGACCCTAACTCTAACCCTAATCCTAACACTAACCATAACCCTAACCCTAACACTAACCCTAACCTTAACCCTAACTCTAACCCTAACCCTAACCCTAACTCTAACCCTAACCCTAACCCTAACCATAACCATAATACTAAACTCTAAACCCTAAACCTAATCCACCCTAAACCTTAAACAATCCTAAACCATAACCTTAAACCCTAAACCCTAAATCTAACAATAAACCTAAACCTAACCCTAAATCTAACCCTAACCCTAACCCTAACCCTAAACCTAAACCTGACCCTAACCCTAACCCTAATCCTAACACTAATCATAACCCAAACACTAACCCTAACCCTAACTCTAAACCTAACCCTAAACCTCACACTATCCCTAATCCTAACACTAAACCCTAAACTTTAAATCTAACCCTAACCCTAACCCTACCCTTAACCCTAACCCTAACCCTATCCCTAAACCTAACTTTGACCCTAATCCTAACAGTAACCCTATTTCTATTCTAACCCTAACACTAGTCCTAAACTAAAACCTAACCCCCTAATAATAACCCTAACACTAAACCTAACCCTAACCCTAACCCTAACCCTAACCCTAACACTAACCCCTAACACCTAACACTAACCCTAATCCTAACCCCTAACCCTAACCCTAACCCTAACCCTAACCCTAACCCTAACCCTAACCCTAACCCTATCCCTAACCCTAACCCTTACCCTAACACTAACACTAACCTTAACCCTAACCCTAACCTTAACCCTCACCCTAACCCTCACCTTAACCCTAAACCTAACCCTAACACTAACCCTAACACCCTAAATCCTAAACCCTAAACCCCGAAAAACCCTAAACACTAATTCCAAAAGCACCCTAAACCCTAAACTATAAACACTAAACGCTAAAAACCCTAAACCCTAAACCCTAAACACTAAATTCTAAACAAGCCTAAACCCTAAAACCATTAACACTATACCCTAAACAACCCTAAACCCTTAACCCTAAACATTATACCCTAAACCCTAAAACTCTATACAACCTTAAACCCTAAACCTTAAAATATCCTAAATCATAAATCCTGAACAACCCTAAACACTAAATTATAAACAACCCTAAAAAAGCCTAAACAACTCTAAACGCTAAAACCTAAACAACCCTAACCATTAAACAATCTTAAACGCTAAATTCTATACCCTAAACCTAAACCACCCTAAAACTTAAACAATCCTAAACCCTAAACCTTAACCCATAAACCCTAAATTTTAAACCATAAATCTAAGAATAACCATAACCCTAAACCTAACCCTAAACCTAAACCTAACCCTAACCCCAACCCTAACCTTAACCCCATAACCCTAACCCTAACCTTAAGCCTAACATAACCCCATAACCCTAACTCTAACCCTAACTCTAACCCTAATACTAACCCTAACCCTAACCCTAACCCTAACCCTAACCCTAACCCTAACCACTTAACCTTAATCCCTAAATCCTAAACCCTGAACAACCCTAAATCATAAACCCTGAACAACCCTAAATCATAAACCCTGAATAACCCTAAACACTAACCTCTAAACAACCCTAAACAACCCTAATCACTAAACCATAAACAACCCTAACCACTAAACCCAAAAAACCCTATACCCTAAACCTTAAACACTAAACCCTAAATAACCCTAAACCCTAAACTATTAATACTATACCCTAAACAACACTAAACACTAAACCCAAAACAACCCTAAAACCTAAACCTTAAACACTAAACCTTAAACAACCCTAAACCCTAAACACTAAACCCTAAACAACCCTAAACTTTTAACCCTAAACACTATACCCTAAACAACCCTAAACCTTAAACAATCCTAAACTCTAAACCCTAAACCCTTAACCTAAACCACCCTAAATCTTAAACAATCATAAACCCTTAACCTTAAACCCTAAACACTAAACCCTAAACCCTAAACCTAACAATAACCATAACCCTAACCCTAACCTCTAACCCTTACCCTAACCCTATCCCTAACCCTAATCCTAACCTTAACTATAACCCTAACCCTAACCCTAACCCTAACCCTAAACCTAATCCTAACCCCAACCTTAACCCTAATCCTAACCCTAACCCTTACCCTAACCCTAACCGTAACCATAACACTAAACTCTAAACCCTAAACCTAATCCACCCTAAACCTTAAACAATCCTAAACCATAAACCTTAGACCCTAAATCCTAAATCTAACAATAAACCTAAACCTAACCCTAAATCTAACCCTAACCCTAACTCTAACCCTAAACCCTCCCTGACCCTAACCCTAACCCTAACCCTAACCCTAACCCTAACCCTAAACCTAACCCTGACCTTAATCCTAACACTAACCCTATTTCTAATTCTAACCCTAACACTAATCCTAAACTTAAACCTAACCCCCTAATAATAACCCTAACCCTAACACTAACCCTAACCCCTAACCCTAACCCTAACCCAAACCCTAACCTAACCCTAACCCTAACCCTAACCCTAACCCAAACCCTAACACTAACCCCCTAACTTTTACCCTAACCATAACCCTAACCCTAACCATTACCATAAACCTAACCCTAACCCTAACCCCATCCCTAACCCTAACCCTAACCGTAACCATAACACTAAACTCTAAACCCTAAACCTAATCCACCCTAAACCTTAAACAATCCTAAACCATAAACCTTAAACCCTAAACCCTAAATCTAACAATAAACCTAAACCTAACCCTAAATCTAATCCTAACCCTATCCCTAACCCTAAACCTAAACCTGACCCTAACTCTAACCCTAATCCTAACACTAACCATAACCCTAACCCTAACACTAACCCTAACCTTAACCCTAACTCTAACCCTAACCCTAACCCTAACTCTAACCCTAACCCTAACCCTAACCATAACCATAATACTAAACTCTAAACCCTAAAGCTAATCCACCCTAAACCTTAAACAATCCTAAACCATAACCTTAAACCCTAAACCCTAAATCTAACAATAAATCTAAACCTAACTGTAAATCTAACCCTAACCCTATCCCTAACCCTAAACCTAACCCTGACCCTAACCCTAACCCTAATCCTAACACTAACCATAACCCTAACCCTAACACTAACCCTAACCTTAACCCTAACCCTAACCCTAACCCTAACCCTAACTCTAACCCTAACCCTAACCCTAACCGTAACCATAATACTAAACTCTAAACCCTAAACCTAATCTATCCTAAACCTTAAACAATCCTAAACCTTAAACCTTAAACCTTAAACCCTAAATCTAACAATAAACCTAAACCTAACCCTAAATCTATCCCTAACCCTAACCCTAACCCTAAACCTAAACCTGACCCTAACCCTAACCCTAATAATAACACTAATCATAACCCAAACACTAACCCTAACCCTAACCCTAAACCTAACCCTAAACCTCACACTATCCCTAATCCTAACACTAAACCCTAAACTTTAAATCTAACCCTAACCCTAACCCTACCCTTAACCCTAACCCTAACCATATCGCTAAACCTAACCCTGACCCTAATCCTAACACTAACCCTATTTCTAATTCTAACCCTAACACTAATCCTAAACTAAAACGTAACCCCCTAATAATAACCCTAACACTAAACCTAACCCTAACCCTAACCCTAACCCTAACCCTAACACTAACCCCTAACCCCTAACACTAACCCTAACCCTAACCCCTAACCCTAACCCTAAACCTAACCCTAACCCTAACCCTATCCCTAACCCTAACCCTTACCCTAACACTAACACTAACCTTAACCCTAACCTAACCTTAACCCTCACCCTAACTTTCACCTTAACCCTAAACCTAACCCTAACACTAACCCTAACACACTAAATCCTAAACCCTAAACCCCGAAAAACCCTAAACACTAATTTAATCACCCTAAACCCTAAACTATAAACACTAAACGCTAAAAAACCCTAAACCCTAAACCCTAAACACTAAACCCTAAACAAGCCTAAACCCTAAAACCATTAACACTATACCCTAAACAACCCTAAACCCTTAACCCTAAACATTATACCCTAAAACCTAAAACACTATACAACCTTAAACCCTAAACCTTAAAATATCCTAAATCATAAATCCTGAACAACCCTAAACACTAAATTATAAACAACCCTAAAAAACCCTAAACAACTCTAAACGCTAAAACCTAAACAACCCTAACCATTAAACAATCTTAAACGCTAAATTCTATACCCTAAACCTAAACCACCCTAAAACTTAAACAATTCTAAACCCTAAACCTTAAACCATAAACCCTAAATTTTAAACCATAAATCTAAGAATAACCATAACCCTAACCCTAACCCTAAACCTAAACCTAACCCTAACCCCAACCCTAACCTTAACCCCATAACCCTAACCCTAACCTTAAGCCTAACATAACCACATAACCCTAACCCTAACCCTAACCCTAACCCTAACCCTAACCCTAACCTTAACCCTAACCCTAACCCCTTAACCTTAATCCCTAAATCCTAAACCCTGAACAACCATAAATCCTAAACCCTGAACAACCCTAAATCATAAACTCTGAATAACCCTAAACACTAACCTCTAAACAACCCTAAACAACCCTAATCACTAAACCATAAACAACCCTAAACACTAAACCCTAAACAACCCTATACCCTAACTTTAAACACTAAACCCAAAATAACCCTAAACCCTAAACCATTAAC
>NC_137980.1:61059273-61074273 GCF_963924665.1 Micromys minutus | reverse complement strand
CCCTAACCATAACACTAACCCTAACCCTAACCCTAACCCAAACCCTAACACTAACCCCCTAACTTTTACCATAACTCTAACCCTAACCCTAACCCTAACCCTTACCATAACCCTAACCCTAACCCTAACCCCATCCCTAACACTAACCCTAACCGTAACCATAACACTAAACTCTAAACCCTAAACCTAATCCACCCTAAACCTTACACAATCCTAAACCATAAACCTTAAACCCTATACACTAAATCTAACAATAAACCTAAACCTAACCCTAAATCTAACCCTAACCCTATCCCTAACCCTAAACTAAACCTGACCCTAACCCTAACCCTAATCCTAACACTAACCATAACCCTAACCCTAACACTAACCCTAACCTTAACCCTAACTCTAACCCTAACCCTAACCCTAACTCTAACCCTAACCCTAACCCTAACCATAACCATAATACTAAACTCTAAACCCTAAACCTAATCCACCCTAAACCTTAAACAATCCTAAACCATAACCTTAAACCCTAAACCCTAAATCTAACAATAAACCTAAACCTAACCCTAAATCTAACCCTAACCCTAACCCTAACCCTAAACCTAAACCTGACCCTAACCCTAACCCTAATCCTAACACTAATCATAACCCAAACACTAACCCTAACCCTAACTCTAAACCTAACCCTAAACCTCACACTATCCCTAATCCTAACACTAAACCCTAAACTTTAAATCTAACCCTAACCCTAACCCTACCCTTAACCCTAACTCTAACCCTATCCCTAAACCTAACCCTGACCCTAATCCTAACACTTACCCTATTTCTAATTCTAACCCTAACACTAGTCCTAAACTAAAACCTAACCCCCTAAAAATAACCCTAACACTAAACCTAACCCTAACCCTAACCCTAACCCTAACCCTAACACTAACCCCTAACCCCTAACACTAACCCTAATCCTAACCCCTAACCCTAACCCTAACCCTAACCCTAACCCTAACCCTAACCCTAACCCTATCCCTAACCTTAACCCTTACCCTAACACTAACACTAACCTTAACCCTAACCCTAACCTTAACCCTCACCCTAACCCTCACCTTAACCCTAAACCTAACCCTAACACTAACCCTAACACCCTAAATCCTAAACCCTAAACCCCGAAAAACCCTAAACACTAATTCCAAAAGCACCCTCAACCCTAAACTATAGACACTAAACGCTAAAAAACCCTAAACCCTAAACCCTAAACACTAAACCCTAAACAAGCCTAAACCCTAAAACCATTAACACTATACCCTAAACAACCCTAAACCCTTAACCCTAAACATTATACCCTAAACCCTAAAACTCTATACAACCTTAAACCCTAAACCTTAAAATATCCTAAATCATAAATCCTGAACAACCCTAAACACTAAATTATAAACAACCCTAAAAAAGCCTAAACAACTCTAAACGCTAAAACCTAAACAACCCTAACCATTAAACAATCTTAAACGCTAAATTCTATACCCTAAACCTAAACCACCCTAAAACTTAAACAATCCTAAACCCTAAACCTTAAACCATAAACCCTAAATTTTAAACCATAAATCTAAGAATAACCATAACCCTAACCCTAACCCTAAACCTAAACCTAACCCTAACCCCAACCCTAACCTTAACCCCATAACCCTAACCCTAACCTTAAGCCTAACATAACCCCATAACCCTAACTCTAACCCTAACTCTAACCCTAATGCTAACCCTAACCCTAACCCTAACCCTAACCCTAACCCTAACTACTTAACCTTAATCCCTAAATTTTAAACCCTGAACAACCATAAATCCTAAACCCTGAACAACCCTAAATCATAAACCCTGAATAACCCTAAACACTAACCTCTAAACAACCCTAAACAACCCTAATCACTAAACCATAAACAACCCTAAACACTAAACCCAAAAAACCCTATACCCTAAACTTTAAACACTAAACCCTAAATAACCCTAAACCCTAAACTATTAATACTATACCCTAAACAACACTAAACACTAAACCCAAAACAACCCTAAAACCTAAACCTTAAACACTAAACCTTAAACAACCCTAAACCCTAAACACTAAACCCTAAACAACCCTAAACTTTTAACCCTAAACACTATACCCTAAACAACCCTAAACCTTAAACAATCCTAAACTCTAAACCCTAAACCCTTAACCTAAACCACCCTAAATCTTAAACAATCATAAACCCTAAACCTTAAACCCTAAACACTAAAATCTAAACCCTAAACCTAACAATAACCATAACCCTAACCCTAACCCCTAACCCTTACCCTAACCCTAACCCTAACCCTAAATCTAACCCTAACCCTAACCCTAACCCTAAACCCTCCCTGACCCTAACCCTAACCCTAACCCTAACCCTAACCCTAAACCTAACCCTGACCCTAATCCTAACACTAACCCTATTTCTAATTCTAACCCTAACACTAATCCTAAACTTAAACCTAACCCCCTAATAATAACCCTAACCCTAACACTAACCCTAACCCCTAACCCTAACCCTAACCCAAACCCTAACCTAACCCTAACCCTAACCCTAACCCTAACCCAAACCCTAACACTAACCCCCTAACTTTTACCCTAACCATAACCCTAACCCTAACCATTACCATAAACCTAACCCTAACCCTAACCCCATCCCTAACCCTAACCCTAACCGTAACCATAACACTAAACTCTAAACCCTAAACCTAATCCACCCTAAACCTTAAACAATCCTAAACCATAAACCTTAAACCCTAAACCCTAAATCTAACAATAAACCTAAACCTAACCCTAAATCTAATCCTAACCCTATCCCTAACCCTAAACCTAAACCTGACCCTAACTCTAACCCTAATCCTAACACTAACCATAACCCTAACCCTAACACTAACCCTAACCTTAACCCTAACTCTAACCCTAACCCTAACCCTAACTCTAACCCTAACCCTAACCCTAACCATAACCATAATACTAAACTCTAAACCCTAAACCTAATCCACCCTAAACCTTAAACAATCCTAAACCATAACCTTAAACCCTAAACCCTAAATCTAACAATAAACCTAAACCTAACCCTAAATCTAACCCTAACCCTAACCCTAACCCTAAACCTAAACCTGACCCTAACCCTAACCCTAATCCTAACACTAATCATAACCCAAACACTAACCCTAACCCTAACTCTAAACCTAACCCTAAACCTCACACTATCCCTAATCCTAACACTAAACCCTAAACTTTAAATCTAACCCTAACCCTAACCCTACCCTTAACCCTAACCCTAACCCTATCCCTAAACCTAACTTTGACCCTAATCCTAACAGTAACCCTATTTCTATTCTAACCCTAACACTAGTCCTAAACTAAAACCTAACCCCCTAATAATAACCCTAACACTAAACCTAACCCTAACCCTAACCCTAACCCTAACCCTAACACTAACCCCTAACACCTAACACTAACCCTAATCCTAACCCCTAACCCTAACCCTAACCCTAACCCTAACCCTAACCCTAACCCTAACCCTAACCCTATCCCTAACCCTAACCCTTACCCTAACACTAACACTAACCTTAACCCTAACCCTAACCTTAACCCTCACCCTAACCCTCACCTTAACCCTAAACCTAACCCTAACACTAACCCTAACACCCTAAATCCTAAACCCTAAACCCCGAAAAACCCTAAACACTAATTCCAAAAGCACCCTAAACCCTAAACTATAAACACTAAACGCTAAAAACCCTAAACCCTAAACCCTAAACACTAAATTCTAAACAAGCCTAAACCCTAAAACCATTAACACTATACCCTAAACAACCCTAAACCCTTAACCCTAAACATTATACCCTAAACCCTAAAACTCTATACAACCTTAAACCCTAAACCTTAAAATATCCTAAATCATAAATCCTGAACAACCCTAAACACTAAATTATAAACAACCCTAAAAAAGCCTAAACAACTCTAAACGCTAAAACCTAAACAACCCTAACCATTAAACAATCTTAAACGCTAAATTCTATACCCTAAACCTAAACCACCCTAAAACTTAAACAATCCTAAACCCTAAACCTTAACCCATAAACCCTAAATTTTAAACCATAAATCTAAGAATAACCATAACCCTAAACCTAACCCTAAACCTAAACCTAACCCTAACCCCAACCCTAACCTTAACCCCATAACCCTAACCCTAACCTTAAGCCTAACATAACCCCATAACCCTAACTCTAACCCTAACTCTAACCCTAATACTAACCCTAACCCTAACCCTAACCCTAACCCTAACCCTAACCCTAACCACTTAACCTTAATCCCTAAATCCTAAACCCTGAACAACCCTAAATCATAAACCCTGAACAACCCTAAATCATAAACCCTGAATAACCCTAAACACTAACCTCTAAACAACCCTAAACAACCCTAATCACTAAACCATAAACAACTCTAACCACTAAACCCAAAAAACCCTATACCCTAAACCTTAAACACTAAACCCTAAATAACCCTAAACCCTAAACTATTAATACTATACCCTAAACAACACTAAACACTAAACCCAAAACAACCCTAAAACCTAAACCTTAAACACTAAACCTTAAACAACCCTAAACCCTAAACACTAAACCCTAAACAACCCTAAACTTTTAACCCTAAACACTATACCCTAAACAACCCTAAACCTTAAACAATCCTAAACTCTAAACCCTAAACCCTTAACCTAAACCACCCTAAATCTTAAACAATCATAAACCCTTAACCTTAAACCCTAAACACTAAACCCTAAACCCTAAACCTAACAATAACCATAACCCTAACCCTAACCTCTAACCCTTACCCTAACCCTATCCCTAACCCTAATCCTAACCTTAACTATAACCCTAACCCTAACCCTAACCCTAACCCTAAACCTAATCCTAACCCCAACCTTAACCCTAATCCTAACCCTAACCCTTACCCTAACCCTAACCGTAACCATAACACTAAACTCTAAACCCTAAACCTAATCCACCCTAAACCTTAAACAATCCTAAACCATAAACCTTAGACCCTAAATCCTAAATCTAACAATAAACCTAAACCTAACCCTAAATCTAACCCTAACCCTAACTCTAACCCTAAACCCTCCCTGACCCTAACCCTAACCCTAACCCTAACCCTAACCCTAACCCTAAACCTAACCCTGACCTTAATCCTAACACTAACCCTATTTCTAATTCTAACCCTAACACTAATCCTAAACTTAAACCTAACCCCCTAATAATAACCCTAACCCTAACACTAACCCTAACCCCTAACCCTAACCCTAACCCAAACCCTAACCTAACCCTAACCCTAACCCTAACCCTAACCCAAACCCTAACACTAACCCCCTAACTTTTACCCTAACCATAACCCTAACCCTAACCATTACCATAAACCTAACCCTAACCCTAACCCCATCCCTAACCCTAACCCTAACCGTAACCATAACACTAAACTCTAAACCCTAAACCTAATCCACCCTAAACCTTAAACAATCCTAAACCATAAACCTTAAACCCTAAACCCTAAATCTAACAATAAACCTAAACCTAACCCTAAATCTAATCCTAACCCTATCCCTAACCCTAAACCTAAACCTGACCCTAACTCTAACCCTAATCCTAACACTAACCATAACCCTAACCCTAACACTAACCCTAACCTTAACCCTAACTCTAACCCTAACCCTAACCCTAACTCTAACCCTAACCCTAACCCTAACCATAACCATAATACTAAACTCTAAACCCTAAAGCTAATCCACCCTAAACCTTAAACAATCCTAAACCATAACCTTAAACCCTAAACCCTAAATCTAACAATAAATCTAAACCTAACTGTAAATCTAACCCTAACCCTATCCCTAACCCTAAACCTAACCCTGACCCTAACCCTAACCCTAATCCTAACACTAACCATAACCCTAACCCTAACACTAACCCTAACCTTAACCCTAACCCTAACCCTAACCCTAACCCTAACTCTAACCCTAACCCTAACCCTAACCGTAACCATAATACTAAACTCTAAACCCTAAACCTAATCTATCCTAAACCTTAAACAATCCTAAACCTTAAACCTTAAACCTTAAACCCTAAATCTAACAATAAACCTAAACCTAACCCTAAATCTATCCCTAACCCTAACCCTAACCCTAAACCTAAACCTGACCCTAACCCTAACCCTAATAATAACACTAATCATAACCCAAACACTAACCCTAACCCTAACCCTAAACCTAACCCTAAACCTCACACTATCCCTAATCCTAACACTAAACCCTAAACTTTAAATCTAACCCTAACCCTAACCCTACCCTTAACCCTAACCCTAACCATATCGCTAAACCTAACCCTGACCCTAATCCTAACACTAACCCTATTTCTAATTCTAACCCTAACACTAATCCTAAACTAAAACGTAACCCCCTAATAATAACCCTAACACTAAACCTAACCCTAACCCTAACCCTAACCCTAACCCTAACACTAACCCCTAACCCCTAACACTAACCCTAACCCTAACCCCTAACCCTAACCCTAAACCTAACCCTAACCCTAACCCTATCCCTAACCCTAACCCTTACCCTAACACTAACACTAACCTTAACCCTAACCTAACCTTAACCCTCACCCTAACTTTCACCTTAACCCTAAACCTAACCCTAACACTAACCCTAACACACTAAATCCTAAACCCTAAACCCCGAAAAACCCTAAACACTAATTTAATCACCCTAAACCCTAAACTATAAACACTAAACGCTAAAAAACCCTAAACCCTAAACCCTAAACACTAAACCCTAAACAAGCCTAAACCCTAAAACCATTAACACTATACCCTAAACAACCCTAAACCCTTAACCCTAAACATTATACCCTAAAACCTAAAACACTATACAACCTTAAACCCTAAACCTTAAAATATCCTAAATCATAAATCCTGAACAACCCTAAACACTAAATTATAAACAACCCTAAAAAACCCTAAACAACTCTAAACGCTAAAACCTAAACAACCCTAACCATTAAACAATCTTAAACGCTAAATTCTATACCCTAAACCTAAACCACCCTAAAACTTAAACAATTCTAAACCCTAAACCTTAAACCATAAACCCTAAATTTTAAACCATAAATCTAAGAATAACCATAACCCTAACCCTAACCCTAAACCTAAACCTAACCCTAACCCCAACCCTAACCTTAACCCCATAACCCTAACCCTAACCTTAAGCCTAACATAACCACATAACCCTAACCCTAACCCTAACCCTAACCCTAACCCTAACCCTAACCTTAACCCTAACCCTAACCCCTTAACCTTAATCCCTAAATCCTAAACCCTGAACAACCATAAATCCTAAACCCTGAACAACCCTAAATCATAAACTCTGAATAACCCTAAACACTAACCTCTAAACAACCCTAAACAACCCTAATCACTAAACCATAAACAACCCTAAACACTAAACCCTAAACAACCCTATACCCTAACTTTAAACACTAAACCCAAAATAACCCTAAACCCTAAACCATTAACACTATACCCTAAACAACACTAAACACTAAACCCAAAACAACCCTAAAACCTAAACCTTAAACACTAAACCTTAAACAACCCTAAACCCTAAACACTAAACCCTAAACAACCCTAAACTTTAAACCCTAAACACTATACCCTAAACAACCCTAAACCTTAAACAATCCTAAACTCTGAACCCTAAACCCTTAACCTAAACCATCCTAAATCTTAAACAATCCTAAACCATAACCTTAAACCCTAAACACTAAACCCTAAACCCTAAATCTAACAATAACCATAACCCTAACCCTAACCCCTAACCCTTACCCTAACCCTAACCCTAACCCTAATCCTAACCCTAACCCTAACTTTAACCCTAACCCTAACCCTAACCCTAAACCTAATCCTAAACCTAATCCTAACCCTAACCTTAACCCTAATCCTAACCCTAACCCTAACCCTAACCCTAACCCTAACCCTAACCCTAAACCTAATCCTAACACTAACCATAACCCAAACACTAACCCCAACCCTAAACCTAAACCTAACCCTAACCCTAAACCTCACACTAACACTAATCCTAACACTAAACCTTAAACTTTAAATCTAACCCTAACCCTAACCCTACCCCTAACCCTAACCCTAACCCTATCCCTAAACCTAACCCTGACCCTAGTCCTAACACTAACACTATTTCTAATTCTAACACTAACACAAATCCTAAATTTAAACCTAACTCCCTAATAATAACCCTAACCCTAAACCTAACCCTAACCCTAACCTTAACTCTAACCCTAACCCTAACCCTATCCTTAACACTAACCTAAACCCTAACCCCCCCAAACCTAACCTTAACCCTAACCCTAACCCTAACCGTAACTCTAACCCTAACCCTAACCGTAACTCTATCCCTAACCCTAACACTAACCCTAACCCTAACCCTAACCCTAACCCTAACCCTAACCCTAACCCTAACCCTAACCCTAACCCTAACCCTAACTCTAACCCTAACCATAACCATAACACTAAACTCTAAACCCTAAACCTAATCCACCCTAAACCTTAAACAATCCTAAACCATAAACCTTAAACCCTAAACCCTAAATCTAACAATAAACCTAAACCTAACCCTAAATCTAACACTAACCCTAACCGTAAACCTAAACCTACCCCTGACCCTAATCCAAAGTCTAATCCTAAAAATAACCATAACCCAAACAAAGACTAACCCTAACACCAAACCTAACCCTAACCCTAAACCTCACACCTACCCTATCCCTAACCCTAACCCTAACCCTAACCCTAACCCTAACCCTAACACTATCCCTAACCCCTAAAACTAACCCTAACCCTAACCCCTAACCCTAACCCTAACCCTAACCCTAACCCTAACCCTAACCCTAACCCTATCCCTAACCCTAACCCTTATCCTAACACTAACACTAACCTTAACCCTAACCCTAACCTTAACCCTCATCCTAACCCTCACCCTAACCCTAAACCTAACCCTAAAACCCTAAATCCTAAACCCTAAACCCAGAAAAACCCTAAAAACTAATTCCAAAAGCACCCTAAACCCTAAACTCTAAACACTAAACGCTAAAAAACCCTAAACACTAAACCCTAAACACTAAACCCTAAACAAGCCTAAACCCTAAAACCATTAACACTATACCCTAAACAACCCTAAACTCTTAACCCTAAACATTATAGCCTAAACCCTAAAACACTATACAACCTTAAACCCTAAACCTTAAAATATCCTAAATCATAAATCCTGAACAACCCTAAACACTAAATCATAAACAACCCTAAAAAACCCTAAACAACTCTAAACGCTAAAACATAAACAACCCTAAACATTAAACAATCTCAAACGCTAAACCCTATACCCTAAACCTAAACCACCCTAAAACTTAAACAACCCTAAACCCTGAACCTTAAACCATAAACCCTAAATTGTAAACCATAAATCTAAGAATAACCATAACCCTAACCCTAACCCTAAACCTAAACCTAACCCTAACACCAACCCTAAGCTTAACCCCATAACCCTAACCCTAACCTTAAGCCTAACATAACCCCATAACCCTAACTCAAACCCTAACTCTAACCCTAATGCTAACCCTAACCCTAACACTAACCCTAACCCTAACCCCTTAACCTTGATCCCTAAATCCTAAACCCTGAACAACCATAAATCCTAAACCCTGAACAACCCTAAATCATAAACCCTGAATAACCCTAAACACTAACCTCTAAACAACCCTAAACAACACTAATCACTAAACCATAAACAACCCTAAACACTAAAACCTAATCAACCCTATACCCTAAACCTTAAACACTAAACCCTAAATAACCCTAAACCCTAAACCATTAACACTATACCCTAAACAACACTAAACACTAAACCCAAAACAACCCTAAAACCTAAACCTTAAACACTAAACCTTAAACAATCCTGAACCCTAAACACTAAATCCTAAACAACCCTAAACTTTTAACCCTAAACACTATACCCTAAAAAACCCTAAACCTTAAACAATCCTAAACTCTAAACCCTAAACCCTTAACCTAAACCACCCTAAATCTTAAACAATCATAAACCCTAAACCTTAAACCCTAAACACTAAACCCTAAATCCTAAACCTAACAATAACCATAACCCTAACCCTAATCCCTAACCCTTACCCTAACCCTAACTCTAACCCTAATCCTAACCCTAACCCTAACCCTAACCCTAACCCTAACCCTAACCCTAAACCTAATCCAAACCCTAATCTTAACCCTAATCCTAACCCTAACCCTAACCCTAACCCTAACCGTAACCATAACACTAAACTCTAAACCCTAAACCTAATCCACCCTAAACCTTAAACAATCCTAAACCATAAACCTTAGTTAGACCCTAAATCCTAAATCTAACAATAAACCTAAACCTAACCCTAAATCTAACCCTAACCCTAACCCTAACCCTAAACCCTCCCTGACCCTAACCCTAACCCTAACCCTAACCCTAACCCTAAACCTAACCCTGACCCTAATCCTAACACTAACCCTATTTCTAATTCTAACCCTAACAATAATCCTAAACTTAAACCTAACCCCCTAATAATAACCCTAACCCTAACACTAACCCTAACCCCTAACCCTAACCCTAAACCTAACCCTAACCCTAACCTAACCCTAACCCTAACCCTAACCCTAACCCTAACACTAACCCCTAACCCTTATCCTAACCCTAACCCTAACCCTAACCATTACCCTAACCCTAACCCTAACCCTAACCCTAACACTAACCGTAACCATAACACTAAACTCTAAACCCTAAACCTAATCCACCCTAAACCTTAAAAAATCCTAAACCATAAACCTTAAACCCTAAACCCTAAATCTAACAATAAACCTAAACCTGACCCTAAATCTAACCCTAACCCTAACCCTAACCCTAAACCTAACCCTGACCCTAACCCTAACACTAATCCTAACACTAACCATAACCCTAACCCTAACCCTAACCCTAACCTTAACCCTAACCCTAACCCTAACCCTAACCCTAACCCTAACCTTAACCTTAACCTAAACCCTAACCCCCCCAACCCTAACCTTAACCCTAACCCTAACCTTAACCGTAACTCTAACCCTAACCCTAACCGTAACTCTATCCCTAACCCTAACACTAACCCTAACCCTAACCCTAACCCTAACCCTAACCCTTAACCTAATCCTAACCCTAACCTTAACCCTAATCCTAACCTTAACCCTAACCCTAACCGTAACCATAACACTAAACTCTAAACCCTGAACCTAATCCACCCTAAAACTTAAACAATCCTAAACCATAAACCTTAGACCCTAAACCCTAAATCTAACAATAAACCTAAACCTAACCCTAAATCTAACCCTAACCCTAACCCTAACCCTAAACCCTCCCTGACCCTAACCCTAACCCTAACCCTAACCCTAACCCTAAACCTAACCTTGACCCTAATCCTAACACTAACCTTATTTCTAATTCTAACCCTAACAATAATCCTAAACTTAAACCTAACCCCCAATAATAACCCTAACCCTAACACTAACCCTAACCCCTAACCCTAACCCTAAACCTAACCCTAACCCTAACCTAATCCTAACCCTAACCCTAACCCTAACACTAACCCCTAACCCTTATCCTAACCCTAACCCTAACCCTAACCATTACCCTAACCCTAACCCTAACCCTAACCCTAACCCTAACCCTAACACTAACCGTAACCATAAAACTAAACTCTAAACCCTAAACCTAATCCACCCTAAACCTTAAAAAATCCTAAACCATAAACCTTAAACCCTAAACCCTAAATCTAACAATAAACCTAAACCTGACCCTAAATCTAACCCTAACCCTAACCCTAACCCTAAACCTAACCCTGACCCTAACCCTAACACTAATCCTAACACTAACCATAACCCTAACCCTAACCCTAACCCTAACCTTAACCCTAACCCTAACCCTAACCATAACCCTAACCCTAACCTTAACCTTAACCTAAACCCTAACCCCCCCAACCCTAACCTTAACCCTAACCCTAACCCTAACCGTAACTCTAACCCTAACCCTAACCGTAACTCTATCCCTAACCCTAACACTAACCCTAACCCTAACCCTAACCCTAACCCTAACCCTTAACCTAATCCTAACCCTAACCTTAACCCTAATACTAACCTTAACCCTAACCCTAACCGTAACCATAACACTAAACTCTAAACCCTAAACCTAATCCACACTAAAACTTAAACAATGCTAAACCATAAACCTTAGACCCTAAATCCTAAATCTAACAATAAACCTAAACCTAACCCTAAATCTAACCCTAACCCTAACCCTAACCCTAAACCCTCCCTGACCCTAACCCTAACCCTAACCCTAACCCTAACCCTAAACCTAACCTTGACCCTAATCCTAACACTAACCCTATTTCTAATTCTAACCCTAAAAATAATCCTAAACTTAAACCTAACCCCCTAATAATAACCCTAACCCTAACACTAAACCTAACCCCTAACCCTAACCCTAAACCTAACCCTAACCCTAACCTAACCCTAACCCTAACCCTAACCCTAACACTAGCCCCTAACCCTTACCCTAACCCTAACCCTAACCCTAACCCTAACCATTACCCTAACCCTAACCCTAACCCTAACCCTAACCCTAACCCTAAACCTAACACTAACCGTAACCATAACACTAAACTCTAAACCCTAAACCTAATCCACCCTAAACCTTAAAAAATCCTAAACCATAAACCTTAAACCCTAAACCCTAAATCTAACAATAAACCTAAACCTGACCCTAAATCTAACCCTAAAACTAACCCTAACCCTAAACCTAACCCTGACCCTAACCCTAACCCTAATCCTAACACTAACCATAACCCTAACCCTAACCCTAACCCTAACCTTAACCCTAACCCTAACCCTAACCCTAACCCTATCCCTAACCCTAACACTAACACTAACCCTAACCCTAACCCCTTAACCTTAATCCCTAAATCCTAAACCCTGAACAACCATAAATCCTAAACCCTGAAAACCCTAAATCATAAACCCTGAATAACCCTAAACACTAACCTCTAAACAACCCTAAACAACCCTAATCACTAAACCATAAACAACCCTAAACACTAAACCCTAAAACCTAAACCTAACAATAACCATAACACTAACCATAACCCCTAACCCTTACCCTAACCCTAACCCTAACCCTAACCCTAACCCTAACCTTAACCCTAACCATAACCCTAATCCTAAACCTAACCCTAACCCTAACACAAACCCTAACCCTAAACCTAACCCTAACCCTAACCGTAACCATAACACTAAACTCTAAACCCTAAACCTAATCCACCCTAAACCTTAAACAATCCTAAACGACAAACCTTAAACCCTAAACCCTAAATCTAACAATAAACCTAAACCTAACCCTAAATCTAACCCTAACCCTAACCCTAACCCTAAACCTAATCCTAACACTAACCATAACCCAAACACTAACCCTAACCCTAACCCTAAACCTAACCCTAACCCTAAACCACACACTAACCCTAATCCTAACACTAAAACTTAAACTTTAAATCTAACCCTAACCCTAACCCTACCCCTAACTCTAACCCTAACCCTATCCCTAAACCTAACCCTGACCCTAATCCTAACACTAACCCTATATCTAATTCTAACCCTAACACTAATCCTAAATTTAAACCTAACTCCCTAATAATAACACTAACCCTAAACCAAAACCTAACCCTAACCCTAACCCTAACCCTAACCCTAACCCTAACCCTAACCCTAACCCTAACCTAAACCCTAACCCCCCCCAACCCTAACCTTAACCCTAACCCTAACCCTAACCGTAACTCTAACCCTAACCCTAACACTAACACTAACCCTAACCTTACCCTAACACTAACCCTAACCCTAACTCTAACCCTAACCCTAACCCTAACCCTAAACCTAACCGTAACCATAACACTAAACTCTAAACCCTAAACCTAATCCACCCTAAACCTTAAACAATCCTAAACCATAAACCTTAAACCCTAAACCCTAAATCTAACAATAAACCTAAACCTAACCCTAAATCTAACACTAACCCTAACCGTAAACCTAAACCTACCCCAAACCCTAATCCAAAGCCTAGTCCTAACAATAACCATAACCCAAACAAAGACTAACCCTAACCCTAAACCTAACACTAACCCTAAACCTCACACTAACCCTATCCCTAACCCTAACCCTAACCCTAACCCTAACCCTAACCCTAACCCTAACACTATCCCTAACCCTAACCCTTATCCTAACACTAACACTAACCTTAACCCTAACCCAAACCTTAACCCTCACCCTAACCCTCACCCTAACCCTAAACCTAACTTTAAAACCCTAAATCCTAAACCCTAAACCCAGAAAAACCCTAAACACTAACTCCAAAAGCACCCTAAACCCTAAACTATAAACACTAAACGCTAAAAAACCCTAAACCCTAAACCCTAAAAACTAAACCCTAAACAAGCCTAAACCCTAAAACCATTAACACTATACCCTAAACAACCCTAAACTTATAACCCTAAATATTATAGCCTAAACCCTAAAACACTGTACAACCTTAAACCCTAAACCTTAAAATATCCTAAATCATAAATCCTGAACAACCCTAAACACTAAATCATAAACAACCCTAAAAAAACCTAAACATCTCTAAACGCTAAAACATAAACAACCCTAAACATTAAACAATCTTAAACGCTAAACCCTATACCCTAAACCTAAACCACCCTAAAACTTAAACAATCCTAAACCCTAAACCTTAAACCATAAACCCTAAATTTTAAACCATAAATCTAAGAATAACCATAACCCTAACCCTAACCCTAAACCTA
>NC_137980.1:60984273-61051773 GCF_963924665.1 Micromys minutus | reverse complement strand
TAAATAACCCTAAACCCTAAACCATTAACACTATACCCTAAACAACACTAAACACTAAACCCAAAACAACCCTAAAACCTAAACCTTAAACACTAAACCTTAAACAACCCTAAACCCCAAACACTAAACCCTAAACAACCCTAAACTTTCAACCCTAAACACTATACCCTAAAGAACCCTAAACTTTAAACAATTCTAAACTCTAAACCCTAAACCCTTAACCTAAACCACCCTAAATCTTAAACAATCCTAAACCCTGAACCTTAAACCCTAAACACTAAACCCTAAACCCTAAACCTAACAATAACCATAACCCTAACCCTAACCCTAACCCCTAACCCCTAACACTAACCCTAACCCTAACCCCTAACCCTAACCCTAACCCTAACCCTAACCTTACCCTAACCCTAACCGTAACCCTAACCCTAACCCTAACCCTAACCTTAACCCTAACCCTAACCTTAACCCTAACCTTAACCCTAACCCCTAACCCTTACCCTAACCCTAACCCTAACCCTAACCCTAACCCTAAACCTAACCCTAACCCTAACCCTAACCGTAACCCTAACCCTAACCCTAACCCTAACCCTAACCCTAACCCTAACCATAACTCTATCCCTAAACCTAACCCTGACCCTAATCCTAACACTAACCCTATTTCTAATTCTAACCCTAACACTAATCCTAAACTAAAACCTAACCCCCTAATAATAACCCTAACACTAAACCTAACCCTAACCCTAACCCTAACCCTAACACTAACACTAACGCCTAACCCCTAACACTAACCCTAACCCTAACCCCTAACCCTAACCCTAACCCTATCCCTAACCCTAACCCTTACCCTAACACTAACACTAACCTTAACCCTAACCCTAACCTTAACCCTCACCCTAACCCTCACCTTAACCCTAAACCTAACCCTAACACTAACCCTAACACCCTAAATCCTAAACCCTAAACCCCGAAAAACCCTAAACACTAATTCCAAAAGCACCCTAAACCCTAAACTATAAACACTAAACGCTAAAAAACCCTAAACCCTAAACCCTAAACACTAAACCCTAAACAAGCCTAAACCCTAAAACCATTAACACTATACCCTAACCAACCCTAAACCCTTAACCCTAAACAGTATACCCTAAACAGTAAAACAATATACAACCTTAAACCCTAAACCTTAAAATATCCTAAATCATAAATCCTGAACAACCCTAAACACTAAATTATAAACAACCCTCAAAAACCCTAAACAGCTCTAAACGAAAAAACCTAAACAACCCTAACCATTAAACAATCTTAAACGCTAAATTCTATACCCTAAACCTAAACCACCCTAAAACTTAAACAATCCTAAACCCTAAACCTTAAACCATAAACCCTATATTTTAAACCATAAATCTAAGAATAACCATAACCCTAACCCTAACCCTAAACCTAAACCTAACCCTAACCCCAACCCTAACCTTAACCCCATAACCCTAACCCTAACCTTAAGCCTAACATAACCCCATAACCCTAACTCTAAACCTAACTCTAACCCTAATGCTAACCCTAACACTAACACTAACCCTAACCCTAACACCTTATCCTTAATCCCCCAAGGGCCCTAAACAACGGCCCTACCAACGGCCCTAGCAACGGCCCTAGCAACGGCCCTAGCAACGGCCCTAGCAACGGCCCTAACAAGGGCCCTAACCACGGCCGTAGCAACGGCCCTAGCAACGGCCCTAACAACGCCCCTAGCAACGGCCCTAGCAACGGCCCTAGCAACGGCCCTAACAAGGGCCCTAGCAACGGCCCAAACAAGGGCCCTAACAAAGGCCCTAACAACGGCCCTAGCAACGGCCCTAGCAACGGCCCTAACAAGGGCCCTAACAACGGCCCAAACAAGGGCCCTAACAACGGCCCAAACAAGGGCCCTAACAATGGCCCTCACAACGGCCCTAGCAACGGCCCTAGCAACGGCCCTACCAAGTGCCCTAGCAACGGACCTAACAAGGGCCCTAGCAACGGCCCTAGCAACGGCCCTAGCAATGGCCCTAGCAACGGCCCTAACAAGGGCCCTAGCAACGGCCCGAGCAACGGCCCTAGCAACGGCCCAAACAAGGGCTCTAGCAACGGCCCAAACAAGGGCCCTAGCAACGGCCCTAACAACGGCCCTAGCAACGGCCCTAATAAGGGCCCTAACAACGGCCCTAACAAGGGCCCTAACAACGGCCCTAGCAACGGCCCTAGCAACAGCTTTAGCAAAGGCCCTAACAAACGTACCTAGCAACGGCCCTAACCAGGGCCCTAGCAACGGCCCTAGCAACGGCCCTAACAACGGCCCTAGCAATGGCCCTAACAAGGGCCCTAGCAACGTCCCTAACAAAGGCCCTTGCAACGGCCCTAGCAACGGCCCTAGCAACGGCCCTAGCAATGGCCCTAGCAACGGCCCTAGCAACGGCCCTAACGACGGCCCTAGCAACGGCCCTAGCGACGGCCCTAGCAACGCCCCAAGCAAAGGCCCTAGCAACGGCCCTAGCATCGGCTTTAGAAACGGCCCTAGCAACGGCCCTAGCAACGGCCCTAACAAGGGCCCTAACAACGGCCCTAACAACGGCCCTAGCAACGGCCCTAGCAACGGCCCTAAAAAAGGCCCTAGCAACGGCCCTAACAAAGGCCCTAGCAACGGCCCAAGCAACGGCCCTAGCAACGGCCCTAGCTACGGCAATAGCAACGGCCCTAACAAGGGCCCTAGGGACGGCCCTAGCAACGGCCCTAGAAACGGCCCTAGCAACGGCCCTAACAAGGGCCCTAGCAACGGCCCTAGCAACGGACCTAACAACGGCCGTAGCAACGGCCCTAGCAACGGCCCTAGCAACGGCCCTAAAAAGGGCCCTAGCAACGGCCCTAGCAACGGCCGTAACGACGGCCCTAAGAACGGCCCTAGCAACGGCCCTAGTAACGGCCCTAAAAAGGGTCCTAGCAACGGCCCTAGCAACGGCCCTAGCAACGGCCCTAGCTACGGCCCTAGCAACGGCCCTAACAAGGGCCCTAGCAACGGCCCTAGCAACGGCCCTAGCAACGACACTAGCAACGGCCCTAGCAACGGCCCTAGCAACGGCCCTAGCAAGGGCCCTAGCAACGGCCCTAGCAACGGCCCTAGCAACGGCCCTAACAAGGGCCCTAGCAACGGCCCTAACAAGGGCCCTAGCAACGGCCCTAGCAACGGCCCTACCAACGGCCCTAGCTACGGCCCTAGCAACGGCCCTAACAAGGGCCCTAGCAACGGCCCTAGCAACGGCCCTAACAAGGGCCCTAGCAACGGCCCTAAAAAGGGCCCTAGCAACGGCCCTAACGACGGCCCTAACGACGGCCCTAGCAACGGCCCTAGCAACGGCCCTAGCAACGGCCCTAAAAAGGGGCCCTAGCAACGGCCCTAACAATGGCCCTTGCAACGGCCCTAGCAACGGCCCTAACAAGGGCCCTAGCAACGGCCCTAACAAGGGCCCTAGCAACGGCCCTAACAAGGGCCCTAGCAACGGCCTTAACAAGAGCCCTAGCAACGGCCCTAGCAACGCCCCTAACAAGGGCCCTAGCAACGGCCCTAGCAACGGTCCTAGCAACGGCCCTAGCATCGGCCCTATCAAGGGCCCTAGCAACGGCCCTAGAAACGGCCCTAGCAACGGCCCTAGCAATGGCCCTAACAAGGGCCCTAGCAACGGCCCTAGCAACGGCCCTAACAACGGCCCTAGCAACGGCCCTAACAATGGCCCTAGCAACGGCCCTACAACGGCCCTAGAAACGGCCCTAGGAACAACCGTAGCAACGGCCCTAGCAACGGCCCTAGCAACGGCCCTAACAACGGCACTAGCAACGGCCCTAACAAGGGCCCTAGCAACGGCCCAAACAAGGGCCCTAGCAACGGCCCTAACAACGGCCCTAGCAACGGCCCTAAAAGGGCCCTAGCAACGGCCCTAACAAGGGCCCTAGCAACGGCCCAAACAAGGGCCCTAGCAACGGCCCAAACAAGGGCCCTAGCAACGGCCCTAACAAGTGCCCTAGCAACGGCCCTAACAAGGGCCCTAGCAACGGCCCTAACAAGGGCCCTAGCAATGGCCCTAGCAACGGCCCTAGCAACGGCCCTAGCTACGGCCCTAGCAACGGCCCTAACAAGGGCCCTAGCAACGGCCCTAGCAACGGCCCTAGCAACGGCCCTAGCTACGGCCCTAGCAACGGCCCTAACAAGGGCCCTAGCAACGGCCCTAGCAACGGCCCTAGCAACGGCCCTAGCAACGGCCCTAACAAGGACCCTAGCAACGGCCCTAGCAACGGCCCTAGCAACGGCCCTAACAACGGCCCTTGCAATGGCCCTAGCAAAGGCCCTAGCAACGGCCCTAACGACGGCCCTAGCAGCGGCCTTAGCAACGGCCCTAACAAGGGCCCTAGCAACGGCCCTAGCAATGGCCCTAGCAACGGACCTAACAACGGCCGTAGCAACGGCCCTAGCAACGGCCCTAGCAACGGCCCTAAAAAGGGCCCTAGCAACGGCCCTAACAATGGCCCTTGCAACGGCCCTAGCAACGGCCCGACCAAGGGCCCTAGCAACGGCCCTAACAAGGGCCCTAGCAACGGCCCTAACAAGGGCCCTAGCAACGGCCCTAACAAGAGCCCTAGCAACGGCCCTAGCAACGGCCCTAACAAGTGCCCTAGCAACGGCCCTAGCAACGGTCCTAGCAACGGCCCTAGCAACGGCCCTAACAAGGGCCCTAGCAACGGCCCTAGAAACGGCCCTAGCAACGGCCCTAGCAATGGCCCTAACAAGGGCCCTAGCAACGGCCCTAGCAACGGCCCTAACAACGGCCCTAGCAACGGCCCTAACAATGGCCCTAGCAACGGCCCTAAAAATGGCCCTAGAAACGGCCCTAGGAACAACCCTAGCAACGGCCCTAGCAACGGCCCTAGCAACGGCCCTAACAACGGCCCTAGCAACGGCCCTAACAAGGGCCCTAGCAACGGCCCAAACAAGGGCCCTAGCAACGGCCCTAACAACGGCCCTAGCAACAGCCCTAACAAGGTCCCTAGCAACGGCCCTAACAAGGGCCCTAGCAACGGCCCAAACAAGGGCCCTAGCAACGGCCCAAACAAGGGCCCTAGCAACGGCCCTAACAACGGCCCTAGCAACGGACCTAACAAGGGCCCTAGCAACGGCCCTAACAACGGCCCTAGGAACGGCCCTAACAACGGCCCTAGCAACGGCCCTAGCAACGGCCCTAGCAACGGCCCTAAAAAGGGCCCTAGCAAGGCCCTAACAACGGCCTTTGCAACGGCCCTAGCAACGGCCCTAGCAACGGCCCTAGCAACGGCCCTAACAAGGGCCCTAGCAACGGCCCTAACAAGGGCCCTAGCAACGGCCCTAACAAGGGCCCTAGCATCGGCCCTAACAAGGGCCCTAGCAACGGCCCTAGCAACGGGCCTAACAACGGCCCTAGCAACGGCCCTAGCAACGGCCGTAACAACGGCTTAAGCAACGGCCCTAACAACGGCTCTAGCAACGGCCGTAACAACGGCCCTTGAAACGGCCCTAGGAACAACCATAGCAACGGCCCTAGCAACGGCCCTAGCAACGGCCCTAACAACGGCCCGAGCAACGGCCCTAACATGGGCCCTAGCAACGGCCCAAACAAGGGCCCTAGCAACGGCCCTAACAACGGCCCTAGCAACGGCCCTAAGAAGGGCCCTAGCAACGGCCCTAACAAGGGCCCTAGCAACGGCCCAAACAAGGGCCCTAGCAACGGCCCTACCAACGGCCTTAACAACGGCCATAGCAACGGCCCTAGCAACGGCCCTAGCAACGGCCCTTGCAACGGCCCTACCAACGGCCCTAGCAACGGCCCTAGCAACGGCCCTAGCAACGGCCCTAGCAAAGGCCCTAGCAACGGCCCTAACAAGGGCCCTAGCAACGGCCCTAACAAGTGCCCTAGCAACGGCCCTAACAAGGGCCCTAGCAACGGCCCTAGCAACGGCCCTAGCAACGGCCCTAGCTACGGCCCTAGCAACGGCCCTAACAAGGGCCCTAGCAACGGCCCTAGCAACGGCCCTAGAAACGGCCCTAGCAACGGCCCTAACAAGGACCCTAGCAACGGCCCTAGCAACGGCCCTAGCAACGGACCTAACAACGGCCCTAGCAATGGCCCTAGCAACGGCCCTAGCAACGGCCCTAACGACGGCCCTAGCAACGGCCCTAGCGACGGCCCTAGCGACGCCCCAAGCAAAGGCCCTAGCAACGGCCCTAGAAACGGCTTTAGAAACGGCCCTAGCAACGGCCCTAGCAACGGCCCTAACAAGGGCCCTAACAACGGCCCTAACAACGGCCCTAGCAACGGCCCTAGCAACGGCCCTAGCTACGGCCCTAGCAACGGCCCTAACAAGGGCCCTAGCAACGGCCCTAGCAACGGACCTAACAACGGCCGTAGCAACGGCCCTAGCAACGGCCCTAGCAACGGCCCTAAAAAGGGCCCTAGCAACGGCCCTAGCAACGGCCGTAACGACGGCCCTAAGAACGGCCCTAGCAACGGCCCTAGTAACGGCCCTAAAAAGGGTCCTAGCAACGGCCCTAGCAACGGCCCTAGCAACGGCCCTAGCTACGGCCCTAGCAACGGCCCTAACAAGGGCCCTAGCAACGGCCCTAGCAACGGCCCTAGCAACGGCCCTAGCAACGGCCCTAGCAACGGCCCTTGCAACGGCCCTAGCAACGACACTAGCAACGGCCCTAGCAACGGCCCTAGCAACGGCCCTAGCAAAGGCCCTAGCAACGGCCCTAGCAACGGCCCTAGCAACGGCCCTAACAAGGGCCCTAGCAACGGCCCTAACAAGGGCCCTAGCAACGGCCCTAGCAACGGCCCTAACAAGGGCCCTAGCAACGGCCTTAGCAACGGCCCTAGCAACGGACCTAACAACGGCCATAGCAATGGCCCTAGCAACGGCCCTAGCAACGGCCCTAACGACGGCCCTAACGACGGCCCTAGCAACGGCCCTAGCAATGGCCCTAGCAACGGCCCTAAAAAGGGCCCTAGCAACGGCCCTAACAATGGCCCTTGCAACGGCCCTAGCAACGGCCCTAACAAGGGCCCTAGCAACGGCCCTAACAAGGGCCCTAGCAACGGCCCTAACAAGGGCCCTAGCAACGGCCTTAACAAGGGCCCTAGCAACGGCCCTAGCAACGGCCCTAACAAGGGCCCTAGCAACGGCCCTAACAACGGCCCTAGCAACGGACCTAACAAGGGCCCTAGCAACGGCCCTAACAACGGCCTTTGCAACGGCCCTAGCAACGGCCCTAGCAACGGCCCTAGCAACGGCCCTAACAAGGGCCCTAGCAACGGCCCTAACAAGGGCCCTAGCATCGGCCCTAACAAGGGCCCTAGCAACGGCCCTAGCAACGGGCCTAACAACGGCCCTAGCAACGGCCCTAGCAACGGCCCTAACAACGGCTTTAGCAACGGCCCTAACAACCGCCCTAGGAACGGCCGTAACAACGGCCCTTGAAACGGCCCTAGGAACAACCCTAGCAACGGCCCTAGCAACGGCCCTAGCAACGGCCCTAACAACGGCCCGAGCAACGGCCCAAACAAGGGCCCTAGCAACGGCCCTAACAACGGCCCTAGCAACGGCCCTAAGAAGGGCCCTAGCAACGGCCCTAACAAGGGCCCTAGCAACGGCCCTAGCAACGGCCCTAGCAACGGCCCTTGCAACGGCCCTAGCAACGGCCCTAGCAACGGCCCTAGCAACGTCCCTAGCAACGGCCCTAGCAAAGGCCCTAGCAACGGGCCTAACAAGGGCCCTAGCAACGGCCCTAACAAGTGCCCTAGCAACGGCCCTAACAAGGGCCCTAGCAACGGCCCTAACAAGGGCCCTAGCAATGGCCCTAGCAACGGCCCTAGCAACGGCCCTAGCTACGGCCCTAGCAACGGCCCTAACAAGGGCCCTAGCAACGGCCCTAGCAACGGCCCTAGCAACGGCCCTAGCAACGGCCCTAACAAGGACCCTAGCAACGGCCCTAGCAACGGCCCTAGCAACGGACCTAACAACGGCCCTAGCAATGGCCCTAGCAACGGCCCTAGCAACGGCCCTAACGACGGCCCTAGCAACGGCCCTAGCGACGGCCCTAGCAATGCCCCAAGCAAAGGCCCTAGCAACGGCCCTAGCAACGGCTTTAGAAACGGCCCTAGCAACGGCCCTAGCAACGGCCCTAACAAGGGCCCTAACAACGGCCCTAACAACGGCCCTAGCAACGGCCCTAGCAACGGCCCTAACAAAGGCCCTAGCAACGGCCCTAACAAGGGCCCTAGGGACGGCCCTAGCAACGGCCCTAGCAACGGCCCTAGCAACGGCCCTAACAAGGGCCCTAGCAACGGCCCTAGCAACGGCCCTTGCAACGGCCCTAGCAACGGCCCTAGCAACGGCCCTAGCAACGGCCCTAGCAACGGCCCTAGCAAAGGCCCTAGCAACGGCCCTAGCAACGGCCCTAGCAACGGCCCTAACAAGGGCCCTAGCAACGGCCCTAACAAGGGCCCTAGCAACGGCCCTAGCAACGGCCCTACCAACGGCCCTAGCAATGGCCCTAGCAACGGCCCTAGCAACGGCCCTAAAAAGGGCCCTAGCAACGGCCCTAACAACGGCCCTTGCAATAGCCCTAGCAAAGGCCCTAGCAACGGCCCTAACGACGGCCCTAGCAACGGCCCTAGCAACGGCCCTAACAAGGGCCCTAGCAACGGCCCTAGCAACGGCCCTAGCAACGGACCTAACAACGGCCGTAGTAACGGCCCTAGCAACGGCCCTAGCAACGGCCCTAAAAAGAGCCCTAGCAACGGCCCTAACAATGGCCCTTGCAACGGCCCTAGCAACGGCCCTAACAAGGGCCCTAGCAACGGCCCTAACAAGGGCCCTAGCAACGGCCCTAACAAGGGCCCTAGCAACGGCCCTAACAAGAGCCCTAGCAACGGCCCTAGCAACGGCCCTAACAAGGGCCCTAGCAACGGCCCTAGCAACGGCCCTAGCAACGGCCCTAGCAACGGCCCTAACAAGGGCCCTAGCAACGGCCCTAGAAACGGCCCTAGCAACGGACCTAACAACGGCCGTAGCAACGGCCCTAGCAACGGCCCTAGCAACGGCCCTAAAAAGGGCCCTAGCAACGGCCCTAGCAACGGCTTTAACAACGGCCCTAGCAACGGCCCTAGCAACGGCCCTAGTAACGGCCCTAAAAAGGGTCCTAGCAACGGCCCTAGCAACGGCCCTAGCAACGGCCCTAGCTACGGGCCTTGCAACGGCCCTAACAAGGGCCCTAGCAACGGCCCTAGCAACGGCCCTAAAACGGCCCTAGCAACGGCCCTAACAAGGGCCCTAGCAACGGCCCTAGCAACGGCCCTAGCAACGGACCTAACAACGGCCCTAGCAACGGCCCTAGCAACGGCCCTAACAACGGCCCTAGCAACGGCCCTACCAACGGCCCTAACAACGGCCCAAGCAACGGCCCTAGCAACGGCCCTAGCAACGGCCCTAACAAGGGCCCTAGCAACTGCCCTAACAAGGGCCCTAGCAACGGCCCTAACAAGGGCCCTAGCAACGGCCCTAACAAGGGCCTTAGCAACGGCCCTAACAAGGGCCCTAGCAACGGCCCTAGCAACGGCCCTAGCAACGGCCCTAGCTACGGCCCTTGCAACGGCCCTAACAAGGGCCCTAGCAACGGCCCTAGCAACGGCCCTAGCAACGGCCCTAGCAACGGCCCTAGCAACGGCCCTAACAAGGGACATAGCAACGGCCCTAGCAACGACCCCAGCAACGGACCTAACAACGGCCCTAGCAAAGGCCCTAGCAACGGCCCTAGCAACGGCCCTAAAAAGGGCCCTAGCAACGGCCCTAACAACGGCCCTTGCAATGGCCCTAGCAAAGGACCTAGCAACGGCCCTAACGACGGCCCTAGCAACGGCCCTAGCGACGGCCCTAACAACGCCCCAAGCAACGGCCCTAGCAACGGCCCTAACAACGGCCCTAGCAACGGCCCTAACAACGGCCCTAGCAACGGCCCTAGCAACGGCCCTAGCAAAGGCCCTAGCAACGGCCCTAGCAACGGCCCTAGCAAAGGCCCTAGCAACGGCCCTAACAAGGGCCCTAGCAATGGCCCTAACAAGTGCCCTAGCAACGGCCCTAACAAGTGCCCTAGCAACGGCCCTAACAAGGGCCCTAGCAACGGCCCTAGCAACGGCCCTAGCAACGGCCCTAGCTACGGCCCTAGCAACGGCCCTAACAAGGGCCCTAGCAACGGCCCTAGCAACGGCCCTAGCAACGGCCCTAGCAACGGCCCTAACAAGGACCCTAGCAACTGCCCTAGCAACGGCCCTAGCAACGGACCTAACAACGGCCCTTGCAATGGCCCTAGCAACGGCTTTAGAAACGGCCCTAGCAACGGCCCTAGCAACGGCCCTAACAAGGGCCCTAACAAGGGCCCTAACAACGGCCCTAACAACGGCCCTAGCAACGGCCCTAGCAACGGCCCTAACAACGGCCCTAACAACGGCCCTAGCAACGGCCCTAGCAACGGCCCTAACAAAGGCCCTAGCAACGGCCCTAGCTACGGCCCTAGCAACGGCCCTAAAAAGGGCCCTAGCAACGGCCCTAGCAACGGCCCTAGCAACGGCCCTAGCAACGGCCCTAACAAGGGCCCTAGCAACTGCCCTAGCAACGGCCCTAGCAACGGACCTAACAACGGCCGTAGCAACGGCCCTAGCAACGGCCCTAGCAACGGCCCTAAAAAGGGCCCTAGCAACGGCCCTAGCAACGGCTTTAACAACGGCCCTAGCAACGGCCCTAGCAACGGCCCTAACGACGGCCCTAACAACGGCCCTAACAACGGCCCTAGCAACGGCCCTAGCAACGGCCCTAGCTATGGCCCTAGCAACGGCCCTAACAAGGGCCCTAGCAACGGCCCTAGCAACGGCTCTAGCAACGGCCCTAGCAACGGCCCTAACAAGGTCCCTAGCAACGGCCCTAGCAACGGCCCTAGCAACGGACCTAACAACGGCCCTAGCAACGGCCCTAGCAACGGCCCTAGCAACGGCCCTTGCAACGGCCCTAGCAACGGCCCTAGCAACGGCCCTAACAAGGGCCCTTGCAACGGCCCTAGCAACGGCCCTAACAAGGGCCCTAGCAACTGCCCTAGCAACGGCCCTAACACGGGCCCTAGCAACGGCCCTAGCAACGGCCCTAACAAGGGCCCTAGCAACTGCCCTAGCAACGGCCCTAGCAACGGACCTAACAACGGTCGTAGCAACGGCCCTAGCAACGGCCCTAGCAACGGCCCTAACAATGGCCCTTGCAACGGCCCTAGCAACGGCCCGAGCAACGGCCCTAACAAGGGCCCTAGCAACGGTCCTAACAAGGGCCCTAGCAACGGCCCTAACAAGGGCCCTAGCAACGGCCCTAACAAGAGCCCTAGCAACGGCCCTAGCAACGGCCCTAACAAGGGCCCTAGCAACGGCCCTAGCAACGGCCCTAGCAACGGCCCTAACAAGGGCCCTAACAACGGCCCTAACAACGGCCCTAGCAACGGCCCTAGCAACGGCCCTAACAAAGGCCCTAGCAACGGCCCTAACAAGGGCCCTAGCAACGGCCCTAGCAACGGCCCTAGCAACGGCCCTAGCTACGGCCCTAGCAACGGCCCTAACAAGGGCCCTGCAACGGCCCTAGCAACGGCCCTAGCAACGGCCCTAGCAACGGCCCTAAAAAGGGCCCTAGCAACGGCCCTAGCAACGGCTTTAACAACGGCCCTAGCAAAGGCCCTAGCAACGGCCCTAGAAACGACTTTTGCACCGGCCCTAGCAACGGCCCTAGCAACGGCCCTAACAACGGCCCTAGCAACGGCCCTACCAACGGCCCTAACAACGGCCCAAGCAACGGCCCTAGCAACGGCCCTAGCAACGGCCCTAACAAGGGCCCTAGCAACTGCCCTAGCAACGGCCCTAGCAACGGCCCTAACAAGGGCCTTAGCAACGGCCCTAAGAAGGGCCCTAGCAACGGCCCTAGCAACGGCCCTAGCAACGGCCCTAGCTACGGCCCTAGCAACGGCCCTAACAAGGGCCCTAGCAACGGCCCTAGCAACGGCCCTAGCAACGGCCCTAGCAATGACCCTAGCAACGGACCTAACAACGGCCCTAGCAATGGCCCTAGCAACGGCCCTAGCAACGGCCCTAAAAAGGGCCCTAGCAACGGCCCTAACAACGGCCCTTGCAATGGCCCTAGCAAAGGACCTAGCAACGGCCCTAACGACGGCCCTAGCAACGGCCCTAGCGACGGCCCTAACAACGCCCCAAGCAACGGCCCTAGCAACGGCCCTAACAACGGCCCTTGAAACGGCCCTAGGAAAAACCCTAGCAACGGCCCTAGCAACGGCCCTAACAAGGGCCCTAGCAACGGCCTAAACAAGGGCCCTAACAACGACCCTAACAACGGCCCTAGCAACGGCCCTAGCAACGGCCCTACCAACGGCCCTACCAACGGCCCTAACAAGGGCCCTAGCAACGGCCCTAGCAACGGCCCTAACAAGGGCCCTAGCAACGGCCCTAACAAGTGCCCTAGCAACGGCCCTAACAAGGGCCCTAGCAACGGCCCTAGCAACGGCCCTAGCAACGGCCCTAGCTACGGCCCTAGCAACGGCCCTAACAAGGGCCCTAGCAACGGCCCTAGCAACGGCCCTAGCAACGGCCCTAGCAACGGCCCTAACAAGGACCCTAGCAACAGCCCTAGCAATGGACCTAACAACGGCCCTTGCAATGGCCCTAGCAACGGCTTTAGAAACGGCCCTAGCAACGGCCCTAGCAACGGCCCTAACAAGGGCCCTAACAAGGGCCCTAACAACGGCCCTAACAACGGCCCTAGCAACGGCCCTAGCAACGGCCCTAACAACGCCCCTAACAACGGCCCTAGCAACGGCCCTAGCAACGGCCCTAACAAAGGCCCTAGCAACGGCCCTAGCTACGGCCCTAGCAACGGCCCTAAAAAGGGCCCTAGCAACGGCCCTAGCAACGGCCCTAGCAACGGCCCTAGCAACGGCCCTAACAAGGGCCCTAGCAACTGCCCTAGCAACGGCCCTAGCAACGGACCTAACAACGGCCGTAGCAACGGCCCTAGCAACGGCCCTAGCAACGGCCCTAAAAAGGGCCCTAGCAACGGCCCTAGCAACGGCTTTAACAACGGCCCTAGCAACGGCCCTAGCAACGGCCCTAACGACGGCCCTAACAACGGCCCTAACAACGGCCCTAGCAACGGCCCTAGCAACGGCCCTAGCTATGGCCCTAGCAACGGCCCTAACAAGGGCCCTAGCAACGGCCCTAGCAACGGCTCTAGCAACGGCCCTAGCAACGGCCCTAACAAGGTCCCTAGCAACGGCCCTAGCAACGGCCCTAGCAACGGACCTAACAACGGCCCTAGCAACGGCCCTAGCAACGGCCCTAGCAACGGCCCTTGCAACGGCCCTAGCAACGGCCCTAGCAACGGCCCTAACAAGGGCCCTTGCAACGGCCCTAGCAACGGCCCTAACAAGGGCCCTAGCAACTGCCCTAGCAACGGCCCTAACACGGGCCCTAGCAACGGCCCTAGCAACGGCCCTAACAAGGGCCCTAGCAACTGCCCTAGCAACGGCCCTAGCAACGGACCTAACAACGGTCGTAGCAACGGCCCTAGCAACGGCCCTAGCAACGGCCCTAACAATGGCCCTTGCAACGGCCCTAGCAACGGCCCGAGCAACGGCCCTAACAAGGGCCCTAGCAACGGTCCTAACAAAGGCCCTAGCAACGGCCCTAACAAGGGCCCTAGCAACGGCCCTAACAAGAGCCCTAGCAACGGCCCTAGCAACGGCCCTAACAAGGGCCCTAGCAACGGCCCTAGCAACGGCCCTAGCAACGGCCCTAACAAGGGCCCTAACAACGGCCCTAACAACGGCCCTAGCAACGGCCCTAGCAACGGCCCTAACAAAGGCCCTAGCAACGGCCCTAACAAGGGCCCTAGCAACGGCCCTAGCAACGGCCCTAGCAACGGCCCTAGCTACGGCCCTAGCAACGGCCCTAACAAGGGCCCTGCAACGGCCCTAGCAACGGCCCTAGCAACGGCCCTAGCAACGGCCCTAAAAAGGGCCCTAGCAACGGCCCTAGCAACGGCTTTAACAACGGCCCTAGCAAAGGCCCTAGCAACGGCCCTAGAAACGACTTTTGCACCGGCCCTAGCAACGGCCCTAGCAACGGCCCTAACAACGGCCCTAGCAACGGCCCTACCAACGGCCCTAACAACAGCCCAAGCAACGGCCCTAGCAACGGCCCTAGCAACGGCCCTAACAAGGGCCCTAGCAACTGCCCTAGCAACGGCCCTAGCAACGGCCCTAACAAGGGCCTTAGCAACGGCCCTAACAAGGGCCCTAGCAACGGCCCTAGCAACGGCCCTAGCAACGGCCCTAGCTACGGCCCTAGCAACGGCCCTAACAAGGGCCCTAGCAACGGCCCTAGCAACGGCCCTAGCAACGGCCCTAGCAATGACCCTAGCAACGGACCTAACAACGGCCCTAGCAATGGCCCTAGCAACGGCCCTAGCAACGGCCCTAAAAAGGGCCCTAGCAACGGCCCTAACAACGGCCCTTGCAATGGCCCTAGCAAAGGACCTAGCAACGGCCCTAACGACGGCCCTAGCAACGGCCCTAGCGACGGCCCTAACAACGCCCCAAGCAACGGCCCTAGCAACGGCCCTAACAACGGCCCTTGAAACGGCCCTAGGAAAAACCCTAGCAACGGCCCTAGCAACGGCCTTTGAAACGGCCCTAGCAGCAGCCCTAGCAACGGCCCTAACAAGGGCCCTAGCAACGGCCTAAACAAGGGCCCTAACAACGACCCTAACAACGGCCCTAGCAACGGCCCTAGCAACGGCCCTACCAACGGCCCTACCAACGGCCCTAACAAGGGCCCTAGCAACGGCCCTAGCAACGGCCCTAACAAGGGCCCTAGCAACGGCCCTAACAAGGGCCCTAGCACCGGCCCTAACAAGGGCCCTAGCAACGGCCCTAGCAACGGCCCTAGCAACGGCCCTAGCAACGGCCATAGCAACGGCCCTAGCAACGACCCTAGCAACGGCCGTAGCAACGGCCCTAGACACGGCCCTAGCAACGGCCGTTGCAATGGCCCTAACAAGGTCCCTAGCAACGACCCTAGCAACGGCCTTAGCAACGGCCCTAACAAGGGCCCTAGCAACGGCCTAAACAAGGGCCCTAACAACGACCCTAACAACGGCCCTAGCAACGGCCCTACCAACGGCCCTACCAACGGCCCTAACAAGGGCCCTAACAACGGCCGTAACAACGGCCCTAGCAACACCCTAGCAACGGCCCTAACAAGGGCCCTAGCAACGGCCCTAACAAGGGCCCTAGCAACGGCCCTAACAAGGGCCCTAGCAACGGCCCTAACAAGGGTCCTAGAAACGGCCCTAGCAACGGCCCTAACAACGGCCCTAGCAACGGCCCTAGCAACGGCCCTAGCAACGGCCCTAACAAGGGCCCTAGCAAGGGCCCTAACAACGGCCTTTGAAACGGCCCTAGCAACGGCCCTAGCAACGGCCCTAGCAACAGCCCTAACAACGGCCCTAACAACGGCCCTAGCAACGGCCCTAGCAACGGCCCTAGCAACGGCCCTAACAACGGCCCTAACCACGGCCCTAGCAACGGCCCTAGCAACGGCCCTAGCAACGGCCCTAGCAACGGCCCTAGCAAAGGCCCTAACAAAGGCCCTAGCAACGGCCCTAGCAACGGCCCAAACAACGGCCCTAACCACGGCCATAGCAACGGCCCTAGCAACGGCCCTACCAAAGGCCCTAGCAACGGCCCTTGCAACGGCCCTAACAAGGTCCCTAGCAATGACCCTAGCAACGGCCTTAGCAACAGCCCTAGCAACGGCCCTAACAAGGGCCCTAGCAACGGCCCTAGCAACGGCCCTAGCAACGGCCCTAACAAGGGCCCTAGCAACGGCCCTAGCAACGGCCCTAGCAACGGCCCTAGCAACGGCCCTTGCAACGGCCCTAACAAGGTCCCTAGCAACGACCCTAGCAACGGCCTTAGCAACAGCCCTAGCAACGGCCCTAACAAGGGCCCTAGCAACGGCCCTACCAAAGGCCCTAGCAACGGCCCTTGCAACGGCCCTAGCAACGGCCCTAGCAACGGCCCTAGCAACGGCCCTAGCAACGGCCCTAACAAGGGCCCTAGCAACGGCCCTAACAACGGCCCTTGAAATGGCCCTAGGAAAAACCCTAGCAACGGCCCTAGCAACGGCCCTAGCAACGGCCCTAACAAGGGCCCTAGCAACGGCCCTAACAACGGCCTTTGAAACGGCCCTAGCAATGGCCCTAGCAACGGCCCTAACAAGGGCCCTAGCAACGGCCTAAACAAGGGCCCTAACAACAACCCTAACAACGGCCCTAGCAACGGCCCTAGCAACGGCCCTACCAACGGCCCTACCAACGGCCCTAACAAGGGCCCTAGCAACGGCCCTAGCAACGGCCCTAACAAGGGCCCTAGCAACGGCCCTAACAAGGGCCCTAGCAACGGCCCTAACAAGGGCCCTAGCAACGGCCCTAGCAACGGCCCTAGCAACGGCCCTAGCAACGGCCCTAGCTACGGCCCTAGCAACGGCCCTAGCAACGGCCATAGCAACGGCCCTAGCAATGACCCTAGCAACGGCCGTAGCAACGGCCCTAGCAACGGCCCTAGCAACGGCCCTAACAAGGGTCCTAGAAACGGCCCTAGCAACGGCCCTAGCAACGGCCCTTGCAATGGCCCTAACAAGGTCCCTAGCAACGACCCTAGCAACGGCCTTAGCAACGGCCCTAACAACGGCCCTTGAAACGGCCCTAGGAACAACCCTAGCAACGGCCCTAGCAACGGCCCTAGCAATGGCCCTAACAACGGCCCTAGCTACGGCCCTAACAAGGGCCCTAGCAACGGCCCTAACAACGGCCTTTGAAACGGCCCTAGCAACGGCCCTAACAAGGGCCCTAGCAACGGCCCTACCAACGGCCCTAACAACGGCCCTAACAACGGCCCTAGCAACGGCCCTAGCAACGGCCCTAACAAGGGCCCTAACAACGGCCGTAACAACGGCCCTACCAACGGCCCTACCAACGGCCCTAACAACGGCCCTAGCAACGGCCCTAGCAACGGCCCTAACAACGGCCCTAGGAATGGCCCTAGCGACGGCCCTAACAAGGGCCCTAGCGACGGCCCTAACAAGGGCCCTAGCGACGGCCCTAACCAGGGCCCTAGCAACGGCCCTAGAAACGGCACTAGCTACGGCCCTAGCAACGGCCCTAACAAGGGCCCTAGCAACGGCCTAAACAACGGCCCTAGCAACGGCCCTAGCAACGGCCCTAGCAATGGCCCTAGCCACGGCCCTAACAAGGGCCCTAGCAACGGCCCTAACAACGGCCCTAGCAACGGCCCTAGCAACGGCCCTAGCAACGGCCCTAGCAACGGCCCTAACAAGGGCCCTAGCAACGGCCCTAACAACGGCCTTTGAAACGGCCCTAGCAACGGCCCTAGCAACGGCCCTAGCAACGGCCCTACCAACGGCCCTACCAACGGCCCTAACAAGGGCCCTAGCAACGGCCCTAGCAACGGCCCTAACAAGGGCCCTAGCAACGGCCCTAACAAGGGCCCTAACAAGGGCCCTAGCAACGGCCCTAAGAACGGCCCTTGAAACGGCCCTAGGAACAACCCTAGCAACGGCCCTAGCAACGGCCCTAGCAACGGCCCTAACAAGGGCCCTAGCAACGGCCCAATCAAGGGCCCTAACAACGACCCTAACAACGGCCCTAGCAACGGCCCTAGCAACGGCCCTAACAACGGCCCTAGCAACGGCCCTACCAAGGGCCCTACCAACGGCCCTAACAACGAGCCTAGCAACGGCCCTAGCAACGGCCCTAGCAACGGCCCTAACAACGGCCCTAGCAACAGCCCTAGCAACGGCCCTAGCAACGGCCCTACCAAAGGCCCTAGCAACGGCCCTTGCAACGGCCCTAACAAGGTTCCTAGCAACGACCCTAGCAACGGCCTTAGCAACGGCCCTAACAAGGGCCCTAGCAACGGCCCTAACAACGGCCCTTGAAACGGCCCTAGGAACAACACTAGCAACGGCCCTAGCAACGGCCCTAGCAACGGCCCTAACAACGGCCCTAGCAACGGCCCTAACAAGGGCCCTAGCAACGGCCCTAACAACGGCCTTTGAAACGGCCCTAGCAACGGCCCTAGCAACGGCCCTAACAAGGGCCCTAGCAACGGCCCTAGCAACGGCCCTAACAACGGCCCTAGCAACGGCCCTACCAATGGCACTACCAACGGCGCTAACAACGAGCCTAGCAACGGCCCTAGCAACAGCCCTAACAAGGGCCCTAACAACGGCCGTAACAACGGCCCTAGCAACGGCCCTAGCAACGGCCCTAACAAGGGCCCTAGCAACGGCCCTAGCAACGGCCATAGCAACGGCCCTAGCAACGGCCATAACAAGGGCCCTAGCAACGGCCCTAACAAGGGCCCTAGCAACGGCCCTAACAAGGGCCCTAGCAACGGCCCTAACAAGGGCCCTAGCAACGGCCCTAGCAACGGCCCTAGCTACGGCCCTAGCAACGGCCCTAGCAACGGCCATAGCAACGGCCCTAGCAACGGCCATAACAAGGGCCCTAGCAACGGCCCAAACAAGGGCCCTAACAACGACCCTAACAACGGCCCTAGCAACGGCCCTAGCAACAGCCCTAACAAGGGCCCTAGCAACGGCCCTACCAACGGCCCTAACAACGAGCCTAGCAACGGCCCTAGCAACGGCCCTAGCAACGGCCCTAGCAACGGCCCTAGCAACGGCCCTAGCAACGGCCCTAGCAACGGCCCTAACAAGGGCCCTAGCAACGGCCCTAACAACGGCCTTTGAAACGGCCCTAGCAACGGCCCTAGCAACGGCCCTAACAAGGGCCCTAGCAACGGCCTAAACAAGGGCCCTAACAACGACCCTAACAACGGCCCTAGCAACGGCCCTAGCAACGGCCCTAGCAACGGCCCTACCAACGGCCCTAACAAGGGCCCTAGCAACGGCCCTAGCAACGGCCCTAACAAGGGCCCTAGCAACGGCCCTAACAAGGGCCCTAGCAACGGCCCTAACAAGGGCTATAGCAACGGCCCTAACAAGGGCCCTAGCAACGGCCCTAGCAACGGCCCTAGCAACGGCCCTAGCAACGGCCCTAGCTACGGCCCTAGCAACGGCCCTAGCAACGGCCATAGCAACGGCCCTAGCAACGGCCCTAGCAACGGCCGTAGCAACGGCCCTAGCAACGGCCCTAGCAACGGCCCTACCAAAGGCCCTAGCAACGGCCCTTGCAACGGCCCTAACAAGGTTCCTAGCAACGACCCTAGCAACGGCCTTAGCAACGGCCCTAACAAGGGCCCTAGCAACGGCCCTAACAACGGCCCTTGAAACGGCCCTAGGAACAACCCTAGCAACGGCCCTAGCAACGGCCCTAGCAACGGCCCTAACAACGGCCCTAGCAACGGCCCTAACAAGGGCCCTAGCAACGGCCCTAACAACGGCCTTTGAAACGGCCCTAGCAACGGCCCTAGCAACGGCCCTAACAAGGGCCCTAGCAACGGCCCTAGCAACGGCCCTAACAACGGCCCTAGCAACGGCCCTACCAATGGCACTACCAACGGCGCTAAAAACGAGCCTAGCAACGGCCCTAGCAACAGCCCTAACAAGGGCCCTAACAACGGCCGTAACAACGGCCCTAGCAACGGCCCTAGCAACGGCCCTAACAAGGGCCCTAGCAACGGCCCTAACAAGGGCCCTAGCAACGGCCCTAACAAGGGCCCTAGCAACGGCCCTAACAAGGGCCCTAGCAACGGCCCTAACAAGGGCCCTAGCAACGGCCCTAGCAACGGCCCTAGCTACGGCCCTAGCAACGGCCCTAGCAACGGCCCTAGCAACGGCCCTAGCAACGGCCATAACAAGGGCCCTAGCAACGGCCCAAACAAGGGCCCTAACAACGACCCTAACAACGGCCCTAGCAACGGCCCTAGCAACGGCCCTAACAAGGGCCCTAGCAACGGCCCTACCAACGGCCCTAACAACGAGCCTAGCAACGGCCCTAGCAACGGCCCTAGCAACGGCCCTAACAACGGCCCTAGCAACGGCCCTAGCAACGGCTCTAGCAACGGCCCTACCAAAGGCCCTAGCAACGGCCCTTGCAACGGCCCTAACAAGGTCCCTAGCAACGACCCTAGCAACGGCCTTAGCAACGGCCCTAACAAGGGCCCTAGCAACGGCCCTAACAACGGCCCTTGAAACGGCCCTAGGAACAACCCTAGCAACGGCCCTAGCAACGGCCCTAGCAACGGCCCTAACAACGGCCCTAGCAACGGCCCTAACAAGGGCCCTAGCAACGGCCCTAACAACGGCCTTTGAAACGGCCCTAGCAACGGCCCTAGCAACGGCCCTAACAAGGGCCCTAGCAACGGCCCTAGCAACGGCCCTAGCCACGGCCCTAGCAACGGCCCTACCAACGGCCCTAACAACGGCCCTAACAACGGCCCTAGCAACGGCCCTAGCAACGGCCCTAACAAGGGACCTAACAATGGCCGTAACAACGGCCCTAGCAACGGCCCTAGCAACGGCCCTAACAAGGGCCCTAGCAACGGCCCTAACAAGGGCCCTAGCAACGGCCCTAACAAGGGCCCTAGCAACGGCCCTAGCAACGGCCCTAGCAACGGCCCTAGCAACGGCCCTAGCTACGGCCCTAGCAACGGCCCTAGCAACGGCCCTAGCAACGGCCCTAGCAACGGCCCTAGCAACGGCCCTAGCAACGGCCCTAACAACGGCCCTAGCAACGGCCCTAGCAATGGCCCTAGCAACGGCCCTAGCAACGGCCCTAACAAGGGCCCTAGCAACGGCCCTAACAACGGCCCTTGAAACGGCCCTAGGAAAAACCCTAGCAACGGCCCTAGCAACGGCCCTAGCAACGGCCCTAACAAGGGCCCTAGCAACGGCCCTAACAACGGCCTTTGAAAAGGCCCTAGCAACGGCCCTAGCAACGGCCCTAACAAGGGCCCTAGCAACGGCCTAAACAAGGGCCCTAACAACGACCCTAACAACGGCCCTAGCAACGGCCCTAGCAACGGCCCTACCAACGGCACTACCAACGGCCCTAACAACGAGCCTAGCAACGGCCCTAGCAACGGCCCTAACAAGGGCCCTAACAAAGGCCGAAACAACGGCCCTAGCAACGGCCCTAGCAACGGCCCTAACAAGGGCCCTAGCAACGGCCCTAACAAGGGCCCTAGCAACGGCCCTAACAAGGGCCCTAGCAACGGCCCTAACAAGGGCCCTAGCAACGGCCCTAGCTACGGCCCTAGCAACGGCCCTAGCAACGGCCATAGCAACGGCCCTAGCAACGGCCCTAGCAACGGCCCTAGCAACGGCCCTAACAAGGGCCCTAGCAACGGCCCTAGCAACGGCCCTAGCAACGGCCCTAACAAGGGCCCTAGCAACGGCCCAAACAAGGGCCCTAACAACGACCCTAACAACGGCCCTAGCCACGGCCCTAGCAACAGCCCTAACAAGGGCCCTAGCAACGGCCCTAGCAACGGCCCTAACAACGGCCCTAGCAACGGCCCTACCAACGGCCCTACCAATGGCCCTAACAACGAGCCTAGCAACGGCCCTAGCAACGGCCCTAGAAACGGCCCTAACAACGGCCCTAGCAACGGCCCTAACAAGGGCCCTAGCAACGCCCCTAACAACGGCCCTTGAAACGGCCCCAGGAACAACCCTAGCAACGGCCCTAGCAACGGCCCTAGCAACGGCCCTAACAACGGCCCTAGCAACGGCCCTAACAAGGGCCCTAGCAACGGCCCTAACAACGGCCCTAGCAACGGCCCTAGCAACGGCCCTAGCAACGGCCCTAACAAGGGCCCTAGCAACGGCCCTAGCAACGGCCCTAACAACGGCCCTAGCAACGGCCGTACCAACGGCTCTAGCAACGGCCCTAACAACGGCCCTAGCAACGGCCCTAGCAACGGCCCTACCAACGGCCCTAACAACGGCCCTAACAACGGCCCTAGCAACGGCCCTAGCAACGGCCCTACCAACGGCCCTACCAACGGCCCTAACAACGGCCCTAGCAACGGCCCTAGCAACGGCCCTAACAACGGCCCTAGTAATGGCCCTAGCGACGGCCCTAGCAACGGCCCTAGAAACGGCCCTAGCTACGGCCCTAGCAACGGCCCTAACAAGGGCCATAGCAACGGCCCTAGCAACGGCCCTAGCAACGGCCCTAGCTACGGCCCTAGCAACGGCCCTAGCAACGGCCCTAGCAACGGCCCTAGCAACGGCCCTAGCAACGGCCCTAGCAATGGCCCTAGCAATGGCCCTATCCACGGCCCTAACAAGGGCCCTAGCAACGGCCCTAGCAACGGCCCTAACAACGGCCCTAGCAACGGCCCTAGCAACGGCCCTAGCAACGGCCCTAGCAACGGCCCTAACAAGGGCCCTAGCAACGGCCCTAACAACGGCCCTTGTAATGGCCCTAGGAAAAACCCTAGCAACGGCCCTAGCAACGGCCCTAGCAACGGCCCTAACAAGGGCCCTAGCAACGGCCCTAACAACGGCCTTTGAAACGGCCCTAGCAACGGCCCTAGCAACGGCCTAAACAAGGGCCCTAACAACGACCCTAACAACGGCCCTAGCAACGGCCCTACAAACGGCCCTAACAACGAGCCTAGCAACAGACCTAGCAACAGCCCTAACAAGGGCCCTAACAACGGCCGTAACAACGGCCCTAGCAACGGCCCTAGCAACGGCCCTAACAAGGGCCCTAGCAACGGCCCTAACAAGGGCCCTAGCAACGGCCCTAGCAACTGCCCTAGCTACGGCCCTAGCAACGGCCCTAGCAACGGCCATAGCAACGGCCCTAGCAACGGCCCTAGCAACGGCCGTAGCAACGGCCCTAGCAACGGCCCTAGCAACGGCCCTAACAAGGGTCCTAGAAACGGCCCTAGCAACGGCCCTAACAACGGCCCTAGCAACGGCCCTAGCAACGGCCCTAGCAACGGCCCTAACAAGGGCCCTAGCAACGGCCCTAAGAACGGCCCTTGAAACGGCCCTAGGAACAACCCTAGCAACGGCCCTAGCAACGGCCCTAGCAACGGCCCTAACAAAGGCCCTAGCAACGGCCCTAACAACGGCCTTTGAAACGGCCCTAGCAACGGCCCTAGCAACGGCCCTAACAAGGGCCCTAGCAACGGCCCTAGCAACGGCCCTAACAACGGCCCTAGCAACGGCCCTAACAAGGGCTTTAGCAACGGCCCTAACATCGGCCCTTGAAATGGTCCTAGGAACAACCCTAGCAACGGCCCTAGCAACGGCCCTAGCAACGGCCCTACCAAAGGCCCTATCAACGGCCCTTGCAACGGCCCTAACAAGGTCCCTAGCAACGACCCTAGCAACGGCCTTAGCAACGGCCCTAACAAGGGCACTAGCAACGGCCCTAACAAGGGCCATAGCAACGGCCCTAGCAACGGCCCTAACAAGGGCCCTAGCAGCGGCCTAAACAAGGGCCCTAACAACGACCCTAACAACGGCCCTAGCAACGGCCCTACCAATGGCACTACCAACGGCCCTAACAACGAGCCTAGCAACGGCCCTAGCAACAGCCCTAACAAGGGCCCTAACAACGGCCGTAACAACGGCCCTAGCAACGGCCCTAGCAACGGCCCTAACAAGGGCCCTAGCAACGGCCCAAACAAGGGCCCTAGCAACGGCCCTAACAAGGGCCCTAGCAACGGCCCTAACAAGGGCCCTAGCAACGGCCCTAACAAGGGCCCTAGCAACGGCCCTAGCAACGGCCCTAGCTACGGCCCTAGCAACGGCCCTAGCAACGGCCATAGCAACGGCCCTAGCAACGGCCCTAACAAGGGCCCTAGCAACGGCCCAAACAAGGGCCCTAACAACGACCCTAACAACGGCCCTAGCAACGGCCCTAGCAAAAGCCCTAACAAGGGCCCTAGCAACGGCCCTACCAACGGCCCTAACAACGAGCCTAGCAACGGCCCTAGCAACGGCCCTAGCAACGGCCCTAACAACGGCCCTAGCAACGGCCCTAGCAACGGCTCTAGCAACGGCCCTACCAAAGGCCCTAGCAACGGCTCTTGCAACGGCCCTAACAAGGTCCCTAGCAACGACCCTAGCAACGGCCTTAGCAACGGCCCTAACAAGGTCCCTAGCAACGGCCCTAACAACGGCCCTTGAAACGGCCCTAGGAACAACCCTAGCAACGGCCCTAGCAACGGCCCTAGCAACGGCCCTAACAACGGCCCTAGCAACGGCCCTAACAAGGGCCCTAGCAACGGCCCTAACAACGGCCTTTGAAACGGCCCTAGCAACGGCCCTAGCAACGGCCCTAACAAGGGCCCTAGCAACGGCCCTAGCAACGGCCCTAACAACGGCCCTAGCAACGGCCCTACCAACGGCCCTAACAAAGGCCCTAACAACGGCCCTAGCAACGGCCCTAGCAACGGCCCTAACAAGGGCCCTAGCAACGGCCCTAGCAACGGCCCTAGCAACGGCCCTAGCAACGGCCCTAGCTACGGCCCTAGCAACGGCCCTAGCAACGGCCCTAGCAACGGCCCTAGCAACGGCCCTAGCAACGGCCCTAGCAACGGCCCTAGCAATGGCCCTAGCTACGGCCCTAACAAGGGCCCTAGCAACGGCCCTACCAACGGCCCTAACAACGGCCCTAGGAAAAACCCTAGCAACGGCCCTAGCAACGGCCCTAGCAACGGCCCTAACAAGGGCCCTAGCAACGGCCCTAACCACGGCCTTTGAAACGGTCCTAGCAACGGCCCTAGCAACGGCCCTAACAAGGGCCCTAACAAAGGCCGAAACAACGGCCCTAGCAACGGCCCTAGCAACGGCCCTAACAAGGGCCCTAGCAACGGCCCTAACAAGGGCCCTAGCAACGGCCCTAACAAGGGCCCTAGCAACGGCCTTAACAAGGGCCCTAGCAACGGCCCTAGCTACGGCCCTAGCAACGGCCCTAGCAACGGCCATAGCAACGGCCCTAGCAACGGCCCAAGCAACGGCCCTAGCAACGGCCCTAACAAGGGCCCTAGCAACGGCCCTAGCAACGGCCCTAGCAACGGCCCAAACAAGGGCCCTAACAACGACCCTAACAACGGCCCTAGCAACGGCCCTAGCAACAGCACTAACAAGGGCCCTAGCAACGGCCCTAGCAACGGCCCTAACAACGGCCCTAGCAACGGCCCTACCAACGGCCCTACCAATGGCCCTAACAACGAGCCTAGCAACGGCCCTAGCAACGGCCCTAGAAACGGCCCTAGCAACGGCCCTTGCAACGGACCTAACAAGGTCCCTAGCAACGACCCTAGCAACGGCCTTAGCAACGGCCCTAGCAACAGCCCTAACAAGGGCCCTAACAACGGCCGTAACAACGGCCCTAGCAATGGCCCTAGCAACGGCCCTAACAAGGGCCCTACCAACGGCCCTAACAAGGGCCCTAGCAACGGCCCTAGCAACTGCCCTAGCTACGGCCCTAGCAACGGCCCTAGCAACGGCCATAGCAACGGCCCTAGAAACGGCCCTAGCAACGGCCGTAGCAACGGCCCTAGCAACGGCCCTAGCAACGGCCCTAACAAGGGTCATAGAAACGGCCCTAGCAACGGCCCTAACAACGGCCCTAGCAACGGCCCTAGCAACGGCCCTAGCAACGGCCCTAACAAGGGCCCTAGCAACGGCCCTAAGAACGGCCCTTGAAACGGCCCTAGGAACAACCCTAGCAACGGCCCTAGCAACGGCCCTAGCAACGGCCCTAACAAAGGCCCTAGCAACGGCCCTAACAACGGCCTTTGAAACGGCCCTAGCAACGGCCCTAGCAACGGCCCTAACAAGGGCCCTAGCAACGGCCCTAGCAACGGCCCTAACAACGGCCCTAGCAACGGCCCTAGCAACGGCCCTAACAATGGCCCTAGCAATGGCCCTAACAAGGGCTTTAGCAACGGCCCTAACATCGGCCCTTGAAACGGTCCTAGGAACAACCCTAGCAACGGCCCTAGCAACGGCCCTAGCAACGGCCCTAACAAGGGCCCTAGCAACGGCCCTAACAAAGGCCTTTGAAACGGCCCTAGCAACGGCCCTAGCAACGGCCCTAACAAGGGCCCTAGCAACGGCCCAAACAAGGGCCCTAACAACGAAAAAAACAACGGCCCTAGCAACGGCCCTAGCAACGGGCCTAACAAGGGCCCTAGCAACGGCCCTAGCAACGGCCCTAACAACGGCCCTAGCAACTTCCCTACGAACGGCCCTACCAACGGCCCTAACAACGGGCCTAGAAACGGCCCTAGCAACGGCCCTAACAAGGGCCCTAACAACGGCAGTAACAACGGCCCTAGCAACGGCCCTAGCAACAGCCCTAACAAGAGCCCTAGCAACGGCCCTAACAAGGGCCCTAGCAACGGCCCTAACAAGGGCCCTAGCAACGGCCCTAGCAACGGCCCTACTAACGGCCCTAGCTACGGCCCTAGCAACGGCCCTAACAAGGGCCCTAGCAACGGCCCTAACAAGGACCCTAGCAACGGCCCTAGCAACGGCCCTAACAATGGCCCTAGCAACGGAGCTAGCAACGGCCCTAGCAACGGACCTAACAACAGCCCTAACAACGGCCCTTGCAACGGCCCTAGCAACGGCCCTAGCAACAGCCCTAACAACGGCCCTAGCAACGGCCCTACCAACGGACCTAACAACGGCCCTAGAAACGGCCCTAGCAACGGCCCTAGCAACGGCCCTAGCTCTAACCCCTAACCCCTAACACTAACCCTAACCCTAACCCCTAACCCTAACCCTAACCCTAACCTTAACCCTAACCCTAACCCTAACCCTAACCCTATCCCTAACCCTAACCCTAACCTTAACCCTAAACCTAACCCTAACACTAACCCTAACACCCTAAATTCTAAACCCTAAACCCCGAAAACCCCTAAACACTAATTCCAAAAGCACCCTAAACCCTAAACTATAAACACTAAACGCTAAAAAACCCTAAACCCTAAACACTAAACACTAAACCCTAAACAAGCCTAAACCCTAAAACAATTAACACTATACCCTAAACAACCCTAAACCCTTAACCCTAACCATTATACCCTTAACCCTAAAACACTATACAACCTTAAACCCTAAACCTTAAAATATCCTAAATCATAAATCCTGAACAACCCTAAACACTAAATCATAAACAACCCTAAAAAACCCTAAACAACTCTAAACGCTAAAACCTAAACAACCCTAAACATTAAACAATCTTAAACGCTAAACCCTATACCCTAAACCTAAACCACCCTAAAACTTAAACAATCCTAAACCCTAAACCTTAAACCATAAACCCTAAATTTTAAACCATAAATCTAAGACTAACCATAACCCTAACCCTAACCCTAAACCTAAACCTAACCCTAACCCCAACCCTAACCTTAACCCCATAACCCTAACCCTAACCTTAAGCCTAACATAACCCCATAACCCTAACTCTAACCCTAACTCTAACCCTAATGCTAACCCTAACCCTAACCCTAACCCTAACCCTAAGCCCCTAACCTTAATCCCTAAATCCTAAACCCTGAACAACCATAAATCCTAAACCCTGAACAACCCTAAATCATAAACCCTGAATAACCCTAAACACTAACCTCTAAACAACCCTAAACAACCCTAATCACTAAACCATAAACAACCCTAAACACTAAACCCTAAACAACCCTACACCCTAAACCTTAAACACTAAACCCTAAATAACCCTAAACCCTAAACCATTAACACTATACCCTAAACAACACTAAACACTAAACCCAAAACAACCCTAAAACCTAAACCTTAAACACTAAACCTTAAACAACCCTAAACCCTAAAAACTAAACCCTAAACAACCCTAAACTTTTAACCCTAAACACTATACCCTAAACAACCCTAAACCTTAAACAATCCTAAACTCTAAACCCTAAACCCTTAACCTAAACCACCCTAAATCTTAAACAATCCTAAACCCTAAACCTTAAACCCTAAACACTAAAACCTAAACCCTAAAACTAACAATAACCATAACCCTAACCCTAAACCCTAACCCTTACCCTAACTCTAACCCTAACCCTAATCCTAACCCTAACCCTAACCCTAACCCTAACCCTAACCCTAACCCTAACCCTAACCCTAACCCTAAACCTAATTATAACCCTAACCTTAACCCTAATCCTAACCCTAACCCTAACCCTAACCCTAACCCTAAACCTAACCGTGACCCTAATCCTAACACTAACCCTATTTCTAATTCTAACCCTAACACTAATCCTAAACTTAAACCTAACCCCCTAATAATAACCCTAACCCTAACACTAACCCTAACCCCTAACCCTAACCCTAACCCTAACCCTAACCTAACCCTAACCCTAACCCTAACCCTAACCCTAACACTAACCCCTAACACTTACCCTAACCCTAAACCTAACCCTAACCATTACCCTAACCCTAACCCTAACCCTAACCCTAACCCTAACCCTAACACTAACCGTAACCATAACACTAAACTCTAAACCCTAAACCTAATCCACCCTAAACCTTTAACAATCCTAAACCATAAACCTTAAACCCTAAACCCTAAATCTAACAATAAACCTAAACCTGACCCTAAATCTAACCCTAACCCTAACACTAAACCTAACCCTGACCCTAACCCTAACCCTAATCCTAACACTAACCATAACCCTAACCCTAACCCTAACCCTAACCTTAACCCTAACCCTAAACCTAACCCTAACCCTTACCCTAACCCTAACCCTAACCCTAACCCTAACCCCTTAACCTTAATCCCTAAATCCTAAACCCTGAACAACCATAAATCCTAAACCCTGAACAACCCTAAATCATAAACCCTGAATAACCCTAAAAACTAACCTCTAAACAACCCTAAACAACCCTAATCACTAAACCATAAAAAACCCTAAACACTAAATCCTAAACAACCCTATACCCTAAACCTTAAACACTAAACCCTAAATAACCCTAAATCCTAAACCATTAACACTATACCATAAACAACACTAAACACTAAACCAAAACAACCCTAAAACCTAAACCTTAAACACTAAACCTTAAACAACCCTAAACCCTAAACACTAAACCCTAAACAACCCTAAACTTTTAATCCGAAACACTATACCCTAAACAACCCTTAACCTTAAACAATCCTAAACTCTAAACCCTAAACCCTTAACCTAAACCACCCTAAATCTTAAACAATCCTAAACCCTAAACCTTAAACCCTAAACACTAAACCCTAAACCCTAAACCTAACAATAACCATAACCCTAACCCTAACCCCTAACCCTTACCCTAACCCTAACCCTAACCCTAATCCTAACCCTAACCCTAACCCTAACCCTAACCCTAACCCTAACCCTAACCCTAACCCTAACCCTAAACCTAATCCTAACCCTAACCTTATCCCTAATCCTAACCCTAACCCTAACCGTAACCATATCACTAAACTCTAAACCCTAAACCTAATCCAACCTAAACCTTAAACAATCCTAAACCATAAACCTTAGACCCTAAATCCTAAATCTAACAATAAACCTAAACCTAACCCTAAATCTAACCCTAACCCTAACCCTAACCCTAAACCCTCCCTGACCCTAACCCTAACCCTAACCCTAACCCTAACCCTAAATCTAATCCTGACCCTAATCCTAACACTAACCCTATTTCTAATTCTAACCCTAACACTAATCCTAAACTTAAACCTAACCCCCTAATAATAACCCTAACCCTAACACTAACCCTAACCCCTAACCCTAACCCTAACCCTAACCCTAACCCTAACCCTAACCTAACCCTAACCCTAACCTTAACACTAACCCTAACACTAACCCCTAACCCTTACCCTAACCCTAACCCTAACCCTAACCATTACCCTAACCCTAACCCTAACCCTAACCCTAACCCTAACACTAACCGTAACCATAAACTAAACTCTAAACCTTAACCTAATCCACCCTAAACCTTAAACAATCCTAAACCATAAACCTTAAACCCTAAACCCTAAATCTAACAATAAACCTAAACCTAATCCTAAATCTAACCCTAACCCTAAACCTAACCCTAAACCTAACCCTGACCCTAACCCTAACCCTAATCCTAACACTAACCATAACCCTAACCCTAACCCTAACGCTAACCTTAACCCTAACCCTAACCCTAACCCTAACCCTAACCCTAACCCTAACCCCTTAACCTTAATCCCTAAATCTTAAACCCTGAACAATCATAAATCCTAAACCCTGAACAACCATAAATCATAAATCCTGAATAACACTAAACACTAACCTCTAAACAACCCTAAACAACCCTAATCACTAAACCATAAACAACCCTAAACACTAAACCCTAAACAAACCTATACCCTAAACCTTAAACACTAAACCCTAAATAACCCTAAACCCTAAACCATTAACACTATACCCTAAACAACACTTAACACTAAACCCAAAACAACCCTAAAACCTAAACCTGAAACACTAAACCTTAAACAACCCTAAACCCTAAACACTAAACCCTAAACAACCCTAAACTTTTAATCCTAAACACTATACCCTAAACAACCCTAAACCTTAAACAATCCTAACCTGTAAACCCTACACCCTTAACCTAAACCACCCTAAATCTTAAACAATCCTAAACCCTAAACCTTAAACCCTAAACACTAAACCCTAAACCCTAAACCTAACAATAACCATAACACTAACCCTAACCCCTAACCCTTACCCTAACCCTAACCCTAACCCTAACCCTAACCCTAACCCTAACCCTAACCCTAACCCTAACCCTAAACCTAATCCTAACCCTAACCTTAACCCTAATCCTAAACCTAACCCTAACCCTAACCCTAACCGTAACCATAACACTAAACTCTAAACCCTAAACCTAATCCACCCTAAACCTTAAACAATCCTAAACCATAAACCTTAGACCCTAAATCCTAAATCTAACAATAAACCTAAACCTAACCCTAAATCTAACCCTAACCCTAACCCTAATCCTAAACCCTCCCTGACCCTAACCCTAACCCTAACCCTAACCCTAACCCTAAACCTAACCCTGACCCTAATCCTAACACTAACCCTATTTCTAATTCTAACCCTAACACTAATCCTAAACTTAAAACTAACCCCCTAATAATAACCCTAACCCTAACACTAACCCTAACCCCTAACCCTAACCCTAACCCTAACCCTAACCTAACCCTAACCCTAACCCTAACCCTAACCCAAACGCTAACACTAACCCCCTAACTTTTACCCTAACCCTAACCCTAACCCTAACCCTAACCATTACCATAAACTTAACCCTAACCCTAACCCCATCCCTAACCGTAACCCTAACCGTAACCATAACACTAAACTCTAAACCCTAAACCTAATCCACCCTAAACCTTAAACAATCCTAAACCATAAACCTTAAACCCTAAACCCTAAATCTAACAATAAACCTAAACCTAACCCTAAATCTATCCCTAACCCTAACCCTAACACTAAACCTAAACCTGACCCTAACCCTAACCCTAATAATAACACTAATCATAACCCAAACACTAACCCTAACCCTAACCCTAAACCTAACCCTAAACCTCACACTATCCCTAATCCTAACTCTAAACCCTAAAAATTAAATCTAACCCTACCCCTAACACTACCCTTAACCCTAACCCTAACCATATCGCTAAACCTAACCCTGACCCTAATCCTAACACTAACCCTATTTCTAATTCTAACCCTAACACTAATCCTAAACTAAAACATAACCCCCTAATAATAACCCTAACACTAAACCTAACCCTAACCCTAACCCTAACCCTAACATTAACCCCTAACCCCTAACACTAACCCTAACCCTAACCCCTAACCCTAACCCTAACCCTAACCCTAACCTTAACCTTAACCCTAACCCTAACCCTAACCCTATCCCTAACCCTAACCCTTACCCTAACACTAACACTAACCTTAACCCTAACCCTAACCTTAACCCTCACCCTAAAACTCACCTTAACCCTAAACCTAACCATAACACTAACCCTAACACCCTAAATCCTAAACCCTAAACCCCGAAAAACCCTAAACCCTAATTCCAAAAGCACCCTAAACCCTTAACCCTAAACATTATACCCTAAACCCTAAAACACTATACAACCTTAAACCCTAAACCTTAAAATATCCTAAATCATAAATCCTGAACAACCCTAAACACTAAATCATAAACAACCCTAAAAAACCCTAAACAACTCTAAACGCTAAAACCTAAACAACGCTAAACATTAAACAATCTTAAACGCTAAACCCTATACCCTAAACCTAAACCACCCTAAAACTTAAACAAGCCTAAACCATAAACCTTAAACCATAAACCCTAAATTTTAAACCATAAATCTAAGAATAACCATAACCCTAACCCTAACCCTAAACCTAAACCTAACCCTAACCCCAACCCTAACCTTAACCCCATAACCCTAACCCTAATCTTAAGCCTAACATAACCCCATAACCCTAACTCTAACCCTAACTCTAACCCTAATGCTAACCCTAACCCTAACCCTAACCCTAACCCTAAGCCCTTAACCTTAATCCCTAAATCCTAAACCCTGAACAACCATAAATCCTAAACCCTGAACAACCCTAAATCATAAACCCTGAATAACCCTAAACACTAACCTCTAAACAACCCTAAACAACCCTAATCACTAAACCATAAACAACCCTAAACACTAAACTCTAAACAACCCTATACCCTAAACCTTAAACACTAAATCCTAAATAACCCTAAACCCTAAACCATTAACACTATACCCTAAACAAGACTAAACACTAAACCCAAAACTACCCTAAAACCTAAACCTTAAACACTAAACCTTAAACAATCCTAAACCCTAAACACTAAATCCTAAACAACCCTAAACTTTTAACCCTAAACACTATACCCTAAACAACCCTAAACCTTAAACAATCCTAAACTCTAAACCCTAAACCCTTAACCTAAACCACCCTAAACCTTAAACAATCCTAAACCCTAAACCTTAAATCCTAAACACTAAACCCTAAACCCTAAACCTCACAATAACCATAACCCTAACCCTAACCCCTAACCTTTACCCTAACTCTAACTCTAACCCCAATCCTAACCCTAACCCTAACCCTAACCCTAACCCTAACCCTAACCCTAACCCTAACCCTAAACCTAATCCTAACCCTAACCTTAACCCTAATCCTAACCCTAACCCTAACCCTAACCCTAACCGTAACCATAACACTAAACTCTAAACCCTAAACCTACTCCACCCTAAACCTTAAACAATCCTAAACCATAAACCTTAGACCCTAAATCCTAAATCTAACAATAAACCTAAACCTAAACCTAAATCTAACCCTAACCCTAACCCTAACCCTAAACCCTCCCTGATCCTAACCTAAACCCTAACCCTAATTCTAACCCTAAACCTAACCCTAACCCTAATCCTAAAACTAACCCTATTTCTAATTCTAACCCTAACAATAATCCTAAACTTAAACCTAACCCCGTAATAATAACCCTAACCCTAACACTAACCCTAACCCCTAACCCTAACCCTAAACCTAACCCTAACCCTAACCTAACCCTAACCCTAAACCTAACCCTAACCCTAACACTAACCCCTAACCCTTACCTTAACCCTAACCCTAACCCTAACCCTAACCTTTACCCTAACCCTAACCCTAACCCTAACCCTAACCCTAACCCTAACACTAACCGTAACCATAACACTAAACTCTAAACCCTAAACCTAATCCACCCTAAACCTTAAACAATCTTAACCATAAACCTTAAACCCTAAACCCTAAATCTAACAATAAACCTAAACCTAACCCTAAATCTAATCCTAACCCTAACCCTAACCCTAAACCTAACCCTGACCCTAACCCTAACCCTAATCCTAACACTAACCATAACCCTAACCCTAACCCTAACCCTAACCTTAACCCTAACCCTAACCCTAACCCTAACCTTAACCCTAACCCTAACCCTAACCCTAACCCTAACCCCTTAACCTAATCCCTAAATCCTAAACCCTGAACAACCATAAATCCTAAACCCTGAACAACCCTAAATCATAAACCCTGAATAACCCTAAACACTAACCTCTAAACAACCCTAAACAACCCTAATCACTAAACCATAAACAACCCTAAACACTAAACCCTAAACAACCCTATACCCTAAACCGTAAACACTAAACCCTAAATAACCCTAAACCCTAAACCATTAACACTATACCCTAAACAACACTAAACACTAAACCCAAAACAACCCTAAAACCTAAACCTTAAACACTAAACCTTAAACAACTCTAAACCCTAAACACCAAACCCTAAACAACCCTAAACTTTTAACCCTAAACACTATACCCTAAACAACCCTAAACCTTAAACAATCCTAAACTCTAAACCCTAAACCCTTAACCTAAACCACCCTAAATCTTAAACAATCCTAAACCCTAAACCTTAAACCCTAAACACTAAACCCTAAACCCTAAACCTAACAATAACCATAACCCTAACCCTAACACCTAACCCTTACCCTAACCCTAACCCTAACCCTAATCCTAACCCTAACCCTAACCCTAACCCTAACCCTAACCCTAACCCTAAACCTAATCCTAACCCTAACCTTAACCCTAATCCTAACCCTAACCCTAACCCTAACCCTAACCGTAACCATAACACTAAACTCTAAACCCTAAACCTAATCCACCCTAAACCTTAAACAATCCTAAACCATAAACCTTAGACCGTAAATCCTAAATCCAACAATAAACCTAAAACTAACCCTAAATCTAACCCTAACCCTAACCCTAACCCTAAACCCTCCCTAACCCTACCCTAAACCATAACCCTAACACTATCCCTAAACCTAACCCTGACCCTAATCCTAACACTAACCCTATTTCTAATTCTAACCCTAACACTAATCCTAAACAAAAACCTAACCCCCTAATAATAACCCTAACACTAAACCTAACCCTAACCCTAACCCTAACCCTAACCCTAACACTAACCCCTGACCCCTAACACTAACCCTAACCCTAACCCCTAACCCTAACCCTAACCCTAACCTTAACCCTAACCCTTACCCTAACCCTATCCCTAACCCTAACCCTTACCCTAACACTAACACTAACCTTAACCCTAACCCTAACCTTAACCCTCACCCTAACCCTCACCTTAACCTTAAACCTAACCCTAACACTAACCCTAACACCCTAAATCCTAAACCTTAAACCCCGAAAAACCCTAAACACTAATTCCAAAAGCACCCTAAACCCTAAACTATAAACACTAAATGCTAAAAAACCCTAAACCCTAAACCCTAAACACTAAACCCTAAACAAGCCTAAACCCTAAAACCATTAACACTCTACCCTAAACAACCCTAAACCCTTAACCCTAAACATTATACCCTAAACCCTAAAACACTATACAACCTTAAACCCTAAACCTTAAAATATCATAAATCATAAATCCTGAACAACCCTAAACACTAAATTATAAACAACCCTAAAAAACCCTAAACAACTCTAAACGCTAAAACCTAAACAACCCTAACCATTAAACAATCTTAAACGCTAAATTCTATACCCTAAACCTAAACCACCCTAAATCTTAAACAATCCTAAACCCTAAACCTTAAACCATAAACCCTAAATTTTAAACCATAAATCTAAGAATAACCATAACCCTAACCCTAACCCTAAACCTAAACCTAACCCTAACGCCAACCCTAACCTTAACCCCATAACCCTAACCCTAACCTTAAGCCTAACATAACCCCATAACCCTAACTCTAACCCTAACTCTAACCCTAACCCTAACCCTAACCCTAACCCTAACCCTAACCCTAAACCCTTAACCTTAATCGCTAAATCCTAAACCCTGAACAACCATAAATCCTAAACCCTGAACAACCCTAAATCATAAAGCCTGATTAACCCTAGACACTAACCTCTAAACAACCCTAAACAACCCTAATCACTAAACCATAAACAACCCTAAACACTAAACCCTAAACAACCCTATACCCTAAACCTTAAACACTAAACCCTAAATAACCCTAAACCCTAAACCATTAACACTATACCCTAAAGAACACTAAACACTAAACCCAAAACAACCCTAAAACCTAAACCTTAAACACTAAACCTTAAACAACCCTAAACCCTAAACACTAAACCCTAAACAACCCTAAACTTTTAACCCTAAACTCTATACCCTAAACAACCCTAAACCTTAAACAATCCTAAACTCTAAACGCTAAACCCTTAACCTAAACCACCCTAAATCTTAAACAATCCTAAACCCTAAACCTTAAACCCTAAACACTAAACTCTATACCCGAAACCTAATCCACCCTAAACCTTAAACAATCCTAAACCATAAACCTTAAACCCTAAACCCTAAATCTAACAATAAACCTAAACCTAACCCTAAATCTAACCCTAACCCTAAACCCTTTCTGACCCTAACCCTAACCCTAACCTTAAGCCTAACATAACCACATAACCCTAACCCTAACCCTAACCCTCACCCTAACCTAACCCTAACCCTAACCCTAACCCTAACCCTAACCCCTAACCCCTAACACTAACGCTAACCCTAACCCCTAACCCTAACCCTAACCCTAACCCTAACCCTAACCCTAACCCTAAACTTACACTAACCCTAACACTAACCCTAACCCTAACCCTAACCCTAACCCTAACCCTAACCTTAACCCTAACCCTAACCTTAACACTAACCTTATCCCTAACCCCTAACCCTTACCCTAACCCTAACCCTAACCCTAACCCTAAACCTAACCCTCTCCCTAACCCTAACCCTAACTCTAACCCTAACCCTAAACCTTCCTAACCCTAACCTTAACCATAATCCTAACCCTAACCCTAACCCTAACCCTAACCGTAACCATAACACTAACCTCTAAACACTAAACCTAATCCTCCCTAAACCTTAAACAATCCTAAACCATAAACCGTAGACCCTAAACCCTAAATCTAACAATAAACCTAAACCTAACCCTAAATCTAACCCTAACCCTAACCCTAACCCTAAACCCTCCCTGACCCTAACCCTAACCCTAACCCTAACCCTAACCATAAACCTAACCCTGACCCTAATCCTAACACTAAACCTATTTCTAATTCTAACCCTAACACTAATCCTAAACTTAAACCTAACCCTCTAATAATAACCCTAACCATAACACTAACCCTAACCCCTAACCCTAACCCTAACCCTAACCCTAACCTAACCCTAACCCTAACACTAACCCTAACCCAAACCCTAACACTAACCCCATAACTTTTACCCTAACACTAACCCTAACCTCAACCCTAACCCTTACCATAACCCTAACCCTAACCATAACCCCATCCCTAACCCTAACCCTAACCGTAACCATAACACTAAACTCTAAACCCTAAACCTAATCCACCCTAAACCTTAAACAATCCTAAACCATAAACCTTAAACCCTAAACCCTAAATCTAACAATAAACCTAAACCTAACCCTAAATATAACCCTAACCTTAACCCTAACCCTAAACCTAAACCTGACCCTAACCCTAACCCTAATCCTAACACTAATCATAACCCAAACACTAACCCTAACCCTAACCCTAAACCTAACCCTAAACCTCACACTATCCCTAATCCTAACACTAAACCCTAAACTTTAAATCTAACCCTAACCCTAACCCTACCCTTAACCCTAACCCTAACCCTATCCCTAAAAATAACCCTGACCCTAATCCTAACACTAACCCTATTTCTAATTCTAACCCTAACACTAATCCTAAACTAAAACCTAACCCCCTAATAATAACCCTAACACTAAACCTAACCCTAACCCTAACCCTAACCCTAACCCTAACCCTAACACTAACCCCTAACCCCTAACACTAACCCTAACCCTAACCCCTAACCCTAACCCTAACCCTAACCCTAACCCTACCCCTAACCCTAACCCTATCCCTAACCCTAACCCTTACCCTAACACTAACACTAACCTTAACCCTAACCCTAACATTAACCCTCACCCTAACCCTCACCTTAACCCTAAACCTAACCCTAACACTAACCCTAAAACCTTAAATCCTAAACCCTAAACCCTGAAAAACCCTAAACACTAATTCCAAAAGCACCCTAAACCCTAAACTATAAACACTAAACGCTAAAAAACCCTAAACACTAAACCCTAAACACTAAACCCTAAACAAGCCTAAACCCTAAAACCATTAACACTATACCCTAAACAACCCTAAACCCTTAACCCTAAACATTATACCCTAAACCCTAAAACACTATACAACCTAAAACCCTAAACCTTAAAATATCCTAAATCATAAATCCTGAACAACCCTAAACACTAAATTATAAACAACCCTAAAAAACCCTAAACAACTCTAAACGCTAAAACCTAAACAACCCTAACCATTAAACAATCTTAAACGCTAAATTCTATACCCTAAACCTAAACCACCCTAAAACTTAAACAATCCTAAACCCTAAACCTTAAACCATAAGCCCTAAATTTTAAACCATAAATCTAAGAATAACCATAACCCTAACCCTAACCCTAAACCTAAACCTAACCCTAACCCCAACCCTAACCTTAACCCCATAACCCTAACCCTAACCTTAAGCCTAACATAACCCCATAACCCTAACTCTAACCCTAACTCTAACCCTAATGCTAACCCTAACCCTAACCCTAACCCTAACCCTAACCACTTAACCTTAATCCCTAAATCCTATACCCTGAACAACCATAAATCCTAAACCCTGAACAACCCTAAATCATAAACCCTGAATAACCCTAAACACTAACCTCTAAACAACCCTAAACAACCCTAATCACTAAACCATAAACAACCCTAAACACTAAACCCTAAACAACCCTATACCCTAAACATTAAACACTAAACCCTAAATAACCCTAAACCCTAAACCATTAACACTATACCCTAAACAACACTAAACACTAAAACCAAAACAACCCTAAAACCTAAACCTTAAACACTAAACCTTAAACAACCTTAAACGCTAAACACTAAACCCTAAACAACACTAAACTTTTAACCCTAAACACTATACCCTAAACAACCCTAAACCTTAAACAATCCTAAACTCTAAACCCTAAACCCTTAACCTAAACCACCCTAAATCTTAAACAATCATAAACCCTAAACCTTAAACCCTAAACACTAAACCCTAAACCTAACAATAACCATAACCCTAACCCTAACCCCTAACCCTTACCCTAACCCTAACCCTAACCCTAATCCTAACCCTAACCCTAACCCTAACCCTAACCCCTAACCCTAACACTAACCCTAACCCTAAACCTAATCCTAACCCCAACCTTAACCCTAATCCTAACCCTAACCCTAACCCTAACCGTAACCATAACACTAAACTCTAAACCCTAAACCTAATCCACCCTAAACCTTAAACAATCCTAAACCATAAACCTTAGACCCTAAATCCTAAATCTAACAATAAACCTAAACCTAACCCTAAATCTAACACTAACCCTAACCCTAACCCTAAACATAACCCTGACCCTAATCCTAATACTAACCCTATTTCTAATTCTAATCCTAACACTAATCCTAAACTTAAACCTAACCCCCTAATAATAACCCTAACCCTAACACTAACCCTAACCCCTAACCCTAACTCTAACCCTAACCCTAACCTAACCCTAACCCTAACCCTAACCCAAACCCTAACACTAACCCCCTAACTTTTACCCTAACCATAACCCTAACCCTAAACCTAACCATTACCATAAACCTAACCCTAACCCTAACCCCATCCCTAACCCTAACCCTAACCGTAACCATAACACTAAACTCTAAACCCTAAACCTATTCCACCCTAAACCTTAAACAATCCTAAACCATAAACCTTAAACCCTAAACCCTAAATCTAACAATAAATCTAAACCTAACCCTAAATCTAACCCTAACCCTATCCCTAACCCTAAACCTAACCCTGACCCTAACCCTAACCCTAATCCTAACACTAACCATAACCCTAACCCTAACACTAACCCTAACCTTAACCCTAACCCTAACCCTAACCCTAACCCTAACTCTAACGCTAACCCTAAATCTAACTGTAACCATAATACTAAACTCTAAACCCTAAACCTAATCTACCCTAAACCTTAAACAATCCTAAACCTTAAACCTTAAACCCTAAACCCTAAATCTAACAATAAACCTAAACCTAACCCTAAATCTATCCCTAATCCTAACCCTAACCCTAAACCTAAACCTGACCCTAACCCTAACCCTAATAATAACACTAATCATAACCCAAACACTAACCCTAACCCTAACCCTAAACCTAACCCTAAACCTCACACTATCCCTAATCCTAACACTAAACCCTAAACTTTAAATCTAACCATAACCCTAACCCTACCCTTAACCCTAACTCTAACCATATCGCTAAACCTAACCCTGACACTAATCCTAACACTAACCCTATTTCTAATTCTAACCCTAACATTAATCCTAAACTAAAACGTAACCCCCTAATAATAACCCTAACACTAAACCTAACCCTAACCCTAACCCTAACCCTAAAACTAACCCCTAACCCCTAACACTAACTCTAACCCTAACCCCTAACCCTAACCCTAACCCTAACCCTAACCTTAACCCTAACCCTAACCCTAACCCTAACCCTATCCCTAACCCTAACCCTTAACCTAACACTAACACTAACCTTAACCCTAACCCTAACCTTAACCCTCACCCTAACCCTCACCTTAACCCTAAACCTAACTCTAACACTAAACCTAACACCCTAAATCCTAAACCCTAAACTTCGAAAAACCCTAAACTCTAATTCCAAAAGCACCCTAAACCCTTAACCCTAAACATTATACCCTAAACCCTAAAACACTATACAACTTTAAACCCTAAACCTTAAAATATCCTAAATCATAAATCCTGAACAACCCTAAACACTAAATCATAAACAACCCTAAAAAACCCTAAACAACTCTAAACGCTAAAACCTAAACCACCCTAAACATTAAACAATCTTAAACGCTAAACCCTATACCTTAAACCTAAACCACCCTAAAACTTAAACAATCCTTAACCCTAAACCTTAAACCATAAACCCTAAATTTTAAACCATAAATCTAAGAATAACCATAACCCTAACCCTAACCCTAAACCTAAACCTAACCCTAACCCCAACCCTAACCTTAACCCCATAACCCTAACCCTAACCTTAAGCCTAACATAACCCCATAACCCTAACTCTAACCCTAACTCTAACCCTAATGCTAAGCCTAACCATAACCCTAACCCTAACCCTAACCCTAACCCCTTAACCTTAGTCCCTAAATCCTAAACCCTGAACAACCATAAATCCTAAACCCTGAACAACCCTAAATCATAAACCCTGAATAACCCTAAACAATAACCTCTAAACAACCCTAAACAACCCTAATCACTAAACCATAAACAACCCTAAACACTAAACCCTAAACAACCCTATACCCTAAACCTTAAACACTAAACCCTAAATAACCCTAAACCCTAAACCATTAACACTATACCCTAAACAACACTAAACACTAAACCCAAAACAACCCTAAAACCTAAACCTTAAACACTAAACCTTAAACAACCCTAAACCCTAAACACTAAACCCTAAACAACCTTAAACTTTTAACCCTAAACACTATACCCTAAACAACCCTAAACCTTAAACAATCCTAAACACTAAACCCTAAACCCTTAACCTAAACCACCCTAAATCTTAAACAATCATAAACCCTAAACCTTAAACCCTAAACACTAAACCCTAAACCCTAAACCTAACAATAACCATAACCCTAACCCTAACCCCTAACCCTTACCCTAACCCTAACCCTAACCCTAATCCTAACCCTAACCCTAACCCTAACCCTAACCCTAACCCTAACCCTAACCCTAACCCTAACCCTAAACCTAATCCTAACCCCATCCTTAACCCTAATCCTAACCCTAACCCTAACCCTAACCCTAACCGTAACCATAACACTAAACTCTAAACCCTAAACCTAATCCACCCTAAAACTTAAACAATCCTAAACCATAAACCTTAGAATCTAAATCCTAAATCTAACAATAAACCTAAACCTAACCCTAAATCTAACCCTAACCCTAACCCTAACCCTAAACCCTCCCTGACCCTAACTCTAACCCTAACCCTAACCCTAAACCTAACCCTGACCCTAATCCTAACACTAACCCTATTTCTAATTCTAACCCTAACACTAATCCTAAACTTAAACCTAACCCCTTAATAATAACCCTAACCCTAACACTAACCCTAACCCCTAACCCTAACCCTAACCCTAACCCTAACCTAACCCTAACCCTAACCCTAACCCTAACACTAACCCTCTAACTTTTACCCTAACCCTAACCCTAACATTAAACCTAACCTTAACCCTAACCCTAACCCTAACCCTAACCCTAACCCTAACTCTAACCCTAACCCTAACTCTAACCGTAACCATAATACTAAACTCTAAACCCTAAACCTAATCTACCCTAAACCTTAAACAATCCTAAACCTTAAACCTAAACCCTAAACCCTAAATCTAACAATAAACCTAAACCTAACCCTAAATCTAACCCTAACCCTAACCCTAACCCTAAACCTAAACCTGACCCTAACCCTAACCCTAATAATAACACTAATCATAACCCAAACACTAACCCTAACCCTAACCCTAAACCTAACCCTAAACCTCACACTATCCCTAATCCTAACACTAAACCCTAAACTTTAAATCTAACCCTAACGCTAACTCTACCCTTAACTCTAATCCTAACCATATCCCTAAACCTAACCCTGACCCTAATCCTAACACTAACTCTATTTCTAATTCTAACCCTAACACTAATCCTAAACTAAAACCTAACCCCCTAATAATAACCCTAACACTAAACCTAACCCTAACCCTAACTCTAACCCTAACCCTAACACTAACCCCTAACCCCTAACACTAACCCTAACACTAACCCCTAACCCTAACCCTAACCCTAACCCTAACCTTAACCCTAACCCTAACCCTAACCCTAACCCTATCCCTAACCCTAACCCTTACCCTAACACTAACACTAACCTTAACCCTAACCCTAACCTGAACCCTCACCCTAACCCTCACCTTAACCCTAAACCTAACCCTAACACTAACCCTAACACCCTAAATTCTAAACCCTAAACCCCGAAAACCCCTAAACACTAATTCCAAAAGCACCCTAAACCCTAAACTATAAACACTAAACGCTAAAAAACCCTAAACCCTAAACACTAAACACTAAACCCTAAACAAGCCTAAACCCTAAAACAATTAACACTATACCCTAAACAACCCTAAACCCTTAACCCTAACCATTATACCCTAAACCCTAAAACACTATACAACCTTAAACCCTAAACCTTAAAATATCCTAAATCATAAATCCTGAACAACCCTAAACACTAAATCATAAACAACCCTAAAAAACCCTAAACAACTCTAAACGCTAAAACCTAAACAACCCTAAACATTAAACAATCTTAAACGCTAAACCATATACCCTAAACCTAAACCACCCTAAAACTTAAACAATCCTAAACCCTAAACCTTAAACCATAAACCCTAAATTTTAAACCATAAATCTAAGAATAACCATAACCCTAACCCTAACCCTAAACCTAAACCTAACCCTAACCCCAACCCTAACCTTAACCCCATAACCCTAACCCTAACCTTAAGCCTAACATAACCCCATAACCCTAACTCTAACCCTAACTCTAACCCTAATGCTAACCCTAACCCTAACCCTAACCCTAACCCTAAGCCCCTAACCTTAATCCCTAAATCCTAAACCCTGAACAACCATAAATCCTAAACCCTGAACAACCCTAAATCATAAACCCTGAATAACCCTAAACACTAACCTCTAAACAACCCTAAACAACCCTAATCACTAAACCATAAACAACCCTAAACACTAAACCCTAAACAACCCTACACCCTAAACCTTAAACACTAAACCCTAAATAACCCTAAACCCTAAACCATTAACACTATACCCTAAACAACACTAAACACTAAACCCAAAACAACCCTAAAACCTAAACCTTAAACACTAAACCTTAAACAACCCTAAACCCTAAAAACTAAACCCTAAACAACCCTAAACTTTTAACCCTAAACACTATACCCTAAACAACCCTAAACCTTAAACAATCCTAAACTCTAAACCCTAAACCCTTAACCTAAACCACCCTAAATCTTAAACAATCCTAAACCATAAACCTTAAACCCTAAACCCTAAATCTAACAATAAACCTAAACCTGACCCTAAATCTAACCCTAACCCTAACACTAAACCTAACCCTGACCCTAACCCTAACCCTAATCCTAACACTAACCATAACCCTAACCCTAACCCTAACCCTAACCTTAACCCTAACCCTAAACCTAACCCTAACCCTTACCCTAACCCTAACCCTAACCCTAACCCTTTAACCTTAATCCCTTAATCCTAAACCCTGAACAACCATAAATCCTAAACCCTGAACAACCCTAAATCATAAACCCTGAATAACCCTAAAAACTAACCTCTAAACAACCCTAAACAACCCTAATCACTAAACCATAAAAAACCCTAAACACTAAATCCTAAACAACCCTATACCCTAAACCTTAAACACTAAACCCTAAATAACCCTAAATCCTAAACCATTAACACTATACCATAAACAACACTAAACACTAAACCAAAACAACCCTAAAACCTAAACCTTAAACACTAAACCTTAAACAACCCTAAACCCTAAACACTAAACCCTAAACAACCCTAAACTTTTAATCCAAAACACTATACCCTAAACAACCCTAAACCTTAAACAATCCTAAACTCTAAACCCTAAACCCTTAACCTAACAATAACCATAACCCTAACCCTAACCCCTAACCCTTACCCTAACCCTAACCCTAACCCTAATCCTAACCCTAACCCTAACCCTAACCCTAACCCTAACACAAACCCTAACCCTAACCCTAACCCTAACCCTAAACCTAATCCTAACCCTAACCTTATCCCTAATCCTAACCCTAACCCTAACCGTAACCATATCACTAAACTCTAAACCCTAAACCTAATCCAACCTAAACCTTAAACAATCCTAAACCATAAACCTTAGGCCCTAAATCTTAAATCTAACAATAAACCTAAACCTAACCCTAAATCTAACCCTAACCCTAACCCTAACCCTAAACCCTCCCTGACCCTAACCCTAACCCTAACCCTAACCCTAACCCTAAATCTAATCCTGACCCTAATCCTAACACTAACCCTATTTCTAATTCTAACCCTAACACTAATCCTAAACTTAAACCTAACCCCCTAATAATAACCCTAACCCTAACCCTAACCCTAACCCTAACCCTAACCCTAACCTAACCCTAACCCTAACCTTAACACTAACCCTAACACTAACCCCTAACCCTTACCCTAACCCTAACCCTAACCCTAACCTTTACCCTAACCCTAACCCTAACCCTAACCCTAACCCTAACACTAACCGTAACCATAAACTAAACTCTAAACCTTAACCTAATCCACCCTAAACCTTAAACAATCCTAAACCATAAACCTTAAACCCTAAACCCTAAATCTAACAATAAACCTAAACCTAACCCTAAATCTAACCCTAACCCTAAACCTAACCCTAAACCTAACCCTGACCCTAACCCTAACCCTAATCCTAACACTAACCATAACCCTAACCCTCACCCTAACGCTAACCTTAACCCTAACCCTAACCCTAACCCTAACCCTAACCCTAACCCTAACCCCTTAACCTTAATCCCTAAATCTTAAACCCTGAACAATCATAAATCCTAAACCCTGAACAACCATAAATCATAAATCCTGAATAACACTAAACACTAACCTCTAAACAACCCTAAACAACCCTAATCACTAAACCATAAACAACCCTAAACACTAAACCCTAAACAAACCTATACCCTAAACCTTAAACACTAAACCCTAAATAACCCTAAACCCTAAACCATTAACACTATACCCTAAACAACACTTAACACTAAACCCAAAACAACCCTAAAACCTAAACCTTAAACACTAAACCTTAAACAACCCTAAACCCTAAACACTAAACCCTAAACAACCCTAAACTTTTAATCCTAAACACTATACCCTAAACAACCCTAAACCTTAAACAATCCTAACCTGTAAACCCTACACCCTTAACCTAAACCACCCTAAATCTTAAACAATCCTAAACCCTAAACCTTAAACCCTAAACACTAAACCCTAAACCCTAAACCTAACAATAACCATAACACTAACCCTAACCCCTAACCCTTACCCTAACCCTAACCCTAACCCTAACCCTAACCCTAACCCTAACCCTAACCCTAACCCTAACCCTAAACCTAATCCTAACCCTAACCTTAACCCTAATCCTAAACCTAACCCTAACCCTAACCCTAACCGTAACCATAACACTAAACTCTAAACCCTAAACCTAATCCACCCTAAAGCTTAAACAATCCTAAACCATAAACCTTAGACCCTAAATCCTAAATCTAACAATAAACCTAAACCTAACCCTAAATCTAACCCTAACCCTAACCCTAACCCTAAACCCTCCCTGACCCTAACCCTAACCCTAACCCTAACCCTAACCCTAAACCTAACCCTGACCCTAATCCTAACACTAACCCTATTTCTAATTCTAACCCTAACACTAATCCTAAACTTAAACCTAACCCCCTAATAATAACCCTAACCCTAACACTAACCCTAACCCCTAACCCTAACCCTAACCCTAACCCTAACCTAACCCTAAACCTAACCCTAACCCTAACCCAAACGCTAACACTAACCCCCTAACTTTTACCCTAACCCTAACCCTAACCCTAACCCTAACCATTACCATAAACTTAACCCTAACCCTAACCCCATCCCTAACCCTAACCCTAACCGTAACCATAACACTAAACTCTAAACCCTAAACCTAATCCACCCTAAACCTTAAACAATCCTAAACCATAAACCTTAAACCCTAAACCCTAAATCTAACAATAAATCTAAACCTAACCCTAAATCTAACCCTAACCCTATCCCTAACCCTAAACCTAACCCTGACCCTAACCCTAACCCTAATCCTAACACTAACCATAACCCTAACACTAACACTAACCCTAACCTTAACCCTAAACCTAACCCTAACCCTAACCCTAACTCTAACCCTAACCCTAACCCTAACCGTAACCATAATACTAAACTCTAAACCCTAAACCTAATCCACCCTAAACCTTAAACAATCCTAAACCTTAAACCTTAAACCCTAAACCCTAAATCTAACAATAAACCTAAACCTAACCCTAAATCTATCCCTAACCCTAACCCTAACACTAAACCTAAACCTGACCCTAACCCTAACCCTAATAATAACACTAATCATAACCCAAACACTAACCCTAACCCTAACCCTAAACCTAACCCTAAACCTCACACTATCCCTAATCCTAACTCTAAACCCTAAAAATTAAATCTAACCCTACCCCTAACACTACCCTTAACCCTAACCCTAACCATATCGCTAAACCTAACCCTGACCCTAATCCTAACACTAACCCTATTTCTAATTCTAACCCTAACACTAATCCTAAACTAAAACATAACCCCCTAATAATAACCCTAACACTAAACCTAACCCTAACCCTAACCCTAACCCTAACATTAACCCCTAACCCCTAACACTAACCCTAACCCTAACCCCTAACCCTAACCCTAACCCTAACCCTAACCTTAACCCTAAACCTAACCCTAATCCTAACCCTATCCCTAACCCTAACCCTTACCCTAACACTAACACTAACCTTAACCCTAACCCTAACCTTAACCCTCACCCTAAAACTCACCTTAACCCTAAACCTAACCATAACACTAACCCTAACACCCTAAATCCTAAACCCTAAACCCCGAAAAACCCTAAACCCTAATTCCAAAAGCACCCTAAACCTTTAACCCTAAACATTATACCCTAAACCCTAAAACACTATACAACCTTAAACCCTAAACCTTAAAATATCCTAAATCATAAATCCTGAACAACCCTAAACACTAAATCATAAACAACCCTAAAAAACCCTAAACAACTCTAAACGCTAAAACCTAAACAACGCTAAACATTAAACAATCTTAAACGCTAAACCCTATACCCTAAACCTAAACCACCCTAAAACTTAAACAAGCCTAAACCATAAACCTTAAACCATAAACCCTAAATTTTAAACCATAAATCTAAGAATAACCATAACCCTAACCCTAACCCTAAACCTAAACCTAACCCTAACCCCAACCCTAACCTTAACCCCATAACCCTAACCCTAACCTTAAGCCTAACATAACCCTATAACCCTAACTCTAACCCTAACTCTAACCCTAATGCTAACCCTAACCCTAACCCTAACCCTAACCCTAAGCCCTTAACCTTAATCCCTAAATCCTAAACCCTGAACAACCATAAATCCTAAACCCTGAACAACCCTAAATCATAAACCCTGAATAACCCTAAAAACTAACCTCTAAACAACCCTAAACAACCCTAATCACTAAACCATAAACAACCCTAAACACTAAACTCTAAACAACCCTATACGCTAAACCTTAAACACTAAACCCTAAATAACCCTAAACCCTAAACCATTAACACTATACCCTAAACAAGACTAAACACTAAACCCAAAACTACCCTAAAACCTAAACCTTAAACACTAAACCTTAAACAATCCTAAACCCTAAACACTAAATCCTAAACAACCCTAAACTTTTAACCCTAAACACTATACCCTAAACAACCCTAAACCTTAAACAATCCTAAACTCTAAACCCTAAACCCTTAACCTAAACCACCCTAAACCTTAAACAATCCTAAACCCTAAACCTTAAATCCTAAACACTAAACCCTAAACCCTAAACCTCACAATAACCATAACCCTAACCCTAACCCCTAACCTTTACCCTAACTCTAACTCTAACCCCAATCCTAACCCTAACCCTAACCCTAACCCTAACCCTAACCCTAACCCTAACCCTAAACCTAATCCTAACCCTAACCTTAACCCTAATTCTAACCCTAACCCTAACCCTAACCCTAACCGTAACCATAACACTAAACTCTAAACCCTAAACCTAATCCACCCTAAACCTTAAACAATCCTAAACCATAAACCTTAGACCCTAAATCCTAAATCTAACAATAAACCTAAACCTAAACCTAAATCTAACCCTAACCCTAACCCTAACCCTAAACCCTCCCTGATCCTAACCTAAACCCTAACCCTAATTCTAACCCTAAACCTAACCCTAACCCTAATCCTAAAACTAACCCTATTTCTAATTCTAACCCTAACAATAATCCTAAACTTAAACCTAACCCCGTAATAATAACCCTAACCCTAACACTAACCCTAACCCCTAACCCTAACCCTAAACCTAACCCTAACCCTAACCTAACCCTAACCCTAAACCTAACCCTAACCCTAACACTAACCCCTAACCCTTACCTTAACCCTAACCCTAACCCTAACCCTAACCTTTACCCTAACCCTAACCCTAACCCTAACCCTAACACTAACCGTAACCATAACACTAAACTCTAAACCCTAAACCTAATCCACCCTAAACCTTAAACAATCTTAACCATAAACCTTAAACCCTAAACCCTAAATCTAACAATAAACCTAAACCTAACCCTAAATCTAATCCTAACCCTAACCCTAACCCTAAACCTAACCCTGACCCTAACCCTAACCCTAATCCTAACACTAACCATAACCCTAACCCTAACCCTAACCCTAACCTTAACCCTAACCCTAACCCTAACCCTAACCTTAACCCTAACCCTAACCCTAACCCTAACCCTAACCCCTTAACCTAATCCCTAAATCCTAAACCCTGAACAACCATAAATTCTAAACCCTGAACAACCCTAAATCATAAACCCTGAATAACCCTAAACACTAACCTCTAAACAACCCTAAACAACCCTAATCACTAAACCATAAACAACCCTAAACACTAAACCCTAAACAACCCTATACCCTAAACCGTAAACACTAAACCCTAAATAACCCTAAACCCTAAACCATTAACACTATACCCTAAACAACAATAAACACTAAACCCAAAACAACCCTAAAACCTAAACCTTAAACACTAAACCTTAAACAACTCTAAACCCTAAACACCAAACCCTAAACAACCCTAAACTTTTAACCCTAAACACTATACCCTAAACAACCCTAAACCTTAAACAATCCTAAACTCTAAACCCTAAACCCTTAACCTAAACCACCCTAAATCTTAAACAATCCTAAACCCTAAACCTTAAACCCTAAACACTAAACCCTAAACCCTAAACCTAACAATAACCATAACCCTAACCCTAACCCCTAACCCTTACCCTAACCCTAACTCTAACCCTAATCCTAACCCTAACCCTAACCCTAACCCTAACCCTAACCCTAAACCTAATCCTTACCCTAACCTTAACCCTAATCCTAACCCTAACCCTAACCGTAACCATAACCGTAACCATAACACTAAACTCTAAACCCTAAACCTAATCCACCCTAAACCTTAAACAATCCTAAACCATAAACCTTAGACCGTAAATCCTAAATCCAACAATAAACCTAAAATTAACCCTAAATCTAACCCTAACCCTAACCCTAACCCTAAACCCTCCCTAACCCTACCCTAAACCCTAACCCTAACACTATCCCTAAACCTAACCCTGACCCTAATCCTAACACTAACCCTATTTCTAATTCTAACCCTAACACTAATCCTAAACAAAAACCTAACCCCCTAATAATAACCCTAACACTAAACCTAACCCTAACCCTAACCCTAACCCTAACCCTAACACTAACCCCTGACCCCTAACACTAACCCTAACCCTAACCCCTAACCCTAACCCTAACCCTAACCTTAACCCTAACCCTTACCCTAACCCTATCCCTAACCCTAACCCTTACCCTAACACTAACACTAACCTTAACCCTAACCCTAACCTTAACCCTCACCCTAACCCTCACCTTAACCTTAAACCTAACCCTAACACTAACCCTAACACCCTAAATCCTAAACCTTAAACCCCGAAAAACCCTAAACACTAATTCCAAAAGCACCCTAAACCCTAAACTATAAACACTAAATGCTAAAAAACCCTAAACCCTAAACCCTAAACACTAAACCCTAAACAAGCCTAAACCCTAAAACCATTAACACTCTACCCTAAACAACCCTAAACCCTTAACCCTAAACATTATACCCTAAACCCTAAAACACTATACAACCTTAAACCCTAAACCTTAAAATATCCTAAATCATAAATCCTGAACAACCCTAAACACTAAATTATAAACAACCCTAAAAAACCCTAAACAACTCTAAACGCTAAAACCTAAACAACCCTAACCATTAAACAATCTTAAACGCTAAATTCTATACCCTAAACCTAAACCACCCTAAATCTTAAACAATCCTAAACCCTAAACCTTAAACCATAAACCCTAAATTTTAAACCATAAATCTAAGAATAACCATAACCCTAACCCTAACCCTAAACCTAAACCTAACCCTAACGCCAACCCTAACCTTAACCCCATAACCCTAACCCTAACCTTAAGCCTAACATAACCCCATAACCCTAACTCTAACCCTAACTCTAACCCTAATGCTAACCCTAACCCTAACCATAACCCTAACCCCTTAACCTTAATCCCTAAATCCTAAACCCTGAACAACCATAAATCCTAAACCCTGAACAACCCTAAATCATAAAGCCTGATTAACCCTAGACACTAACCTCTAAACAACCCTAAACAACCCTAATCACTAAACCATAAACAACCCCAAACACTAAACCCTAAACAACCCTATACCCTAAACCTTAAACACTAAACCCTAAATAACCCTAAACCCTAAACTATTAATACTATACCCTAAACAACACTAAACACTAAACCCAAAACAACCCTAAAACCTAAACCTTAAACACTAAACCTTAAACAACCCTAAACCCTAAACACTAAACCCTAAACAACCCTAAACTTTTAACCCTAAACTCTATACCCTAAACAACCCTAAACCTTAAACAATCCTAAACTCTAAACGCTAAACCCTTAACCTAAACCACCCTAAATCTTAAACAATACTAAACCCTAAACCTTAAATCCTAAACACTAAACTCTATACCCGAAACCTAAACCACCCTAAACCTTAAACAATCCTAAACCATAAACCTTAAACCCTAAACCCTAAATCTAACAATAAACCTAAACCTAACCCTAAATCTAACCCTAACCCTAAACCCTTTCTGACCCTAACCCTAACCCTAACCTTAAGCCTAACATAACCACATAACCCTAACCCTAACCCTCACCCTAACCTAACCCTAACCCTAACCCTAACCCTAACCCTAACCCCTAACCCCTAACACTAACGCTAACCCTAACCCCTAACCCTAACCCTAACCCTAACCCTAACCCTAAACTTACACTAACCCTAACACTAACCCTAACCCTAACCCTAACCCTAACCCTAACCCTAACCCTAACCTTAACCCTAACCCTAACCTTAACACTAACCTTATCCCTAACCCCTAACCCTTACCCTAACCCTAACCCTAACCCTAACCCTAAACCTAACCCTCTCCCTAACCCTAACCCTAACCCTAACCCTAAACCTTCCTAACCCTAACCTTAACCATAATCCTAACCCTAACCCTAACCCTAACCCTAACCGTAACCATAACACTAACCTCTAAACCCTAAACCTAATCCTCCCTAAACCTTAAACAATCCTAAACCATAAACCGTAGACCCTAAACCCTAAATCTAACAATAAACCTAAACCTAACCCTAAATCTAACCCTAACCCTAACCCTAACCCTAAACCCTCCCTGACCCTAACCCTAACCCTAACCCTAACCCTAACCATAAACCTAACCCTGACCCTAATCCTAACACTAAACCTATTTCTAATTCTAACCCTAACACTAATCCTAAACTTAAACCTAACCCCCTAATAATAACCCTAACCATAACACTAACCCTAACCCCTAACCCTAACCCTAACCCTAACCCTAACCTAACCCTAACCCTAACACTAACCCTAACCCAAACCCTAACACTAACCCCATAACTTTTACCCTAACCCTAACCCTAACCTCAACCCTAACCCTTACCATAACCCTAACCCTAACCATAACCCCATCCCTAACCCTAACCCTAACCGTAACCATAACACTAAACTCTAAACCCTAAACCTAATCCACCCTAAACCTTAAACAATCCTAAACCATAAACCTTAAACCCTAAACCCTAAATCTAACAATAAACCTAAACCTAACCCTAAATATAACCCTAACCTTAACCCTAACCCTAAACCTAAACCTGACCCTAACCCTAACCCTAATCCTAACACTAATCATAACCCAAACACTAACCCTAACCCTAACCCTAAACCTAACCCTAAACCTCACACTATCCCTAATCCTAACACTAAACCCTAAACTTTAAATCTAACCCTAACCCTAACCCTACCCTTAACCCTAACCCTAACCCTATCCCTAAAAATAACCCTGACCCTAATCCTAACACTAACCCTATTTCTAATTCTAACCCTAACACTAATCCTAAACTAAAACCTGACCCCCGAATAATAACCCTAACACTAAACCTAACCCTAACCCTAACCCTAACCCTAACCCTAACACTAACCCCTAACCCCTAACACTAACCCTAACCCTAACCCCTAACCCTAACCCTAACCCTAACCCTAACCCTAACCCTAACCCTATCCCTAACCCTAACCCTTACCCTAACACTAACACTAACCTTAACCCTAACCCTAACATTAACCCTCACCATAACCCTCACCTTAACCCTAAACCTAACCCTAACACTAACCCTAAAACCTTAAATCCTAAATCCTAAACCCCGAAAAACCCTAAACACTAATTCCAAAAGCACCCTAAACCCTAAACTATAAACACTAAACGCTAAAAAACCCTAAACACTAAACCCTAAACACTAAACCCTAAACAAGCCTAAACCCTAAAACCATTAACACTATACCCTAAACAACCCTAAACCCTTAACCCTAAACATTATACCCTAAACCCTAAAACACTATACAACCTAAAACCCTAAACCTTAAAATATCCTAAATCATAAATCCTGAACAACCCTAAACACTAAATTATAAACAACCCTAAAAAACCCTAAACAACTCTAAACGCTAAGACCTAAACAACCCTAACCATTAAACAATCTTAAACGCTAAATTCTATACCCTAAACCTAAACCACCCTAAAACTTAAACAATCCTAAACCCTAAACCTTAAACCATAAGCCCTAAATTTTAAACCATAAATCTAAGAATAACCATAACCCTAACCCTAACCCTAAACCTAAACCTAACCCTAACCCCAACCCTAACCTTAACCCCATAACCCTAACCCTAACCTTAAGCCTAACATAACCCCATAACCCTAACTCTAACCCTAACTCTAACCCTAATGCTAACCCTAACCCTAACCCTAACCATAACCCTAACCCCTTAACCTTAATCCCTAAATCCTATACCCTGAACAACCATAAATCCTAAACCCTGAACAACCCTAAATCATAAACCCTGAATAACCCTAAACACTAACCTCTAAACAACCCTAAACAACCCTAATCACTAAACCATAAACAACCCTAAACACTAAACCCTAAACAACCCTATACCCTAAACATTAAAGACTAAACCCTAAATAACCCTAAACCCTAAACCATTAACACTATACCCTAAACAACACTAAACGCTAAACCCAAAACAACCCTAAAACCTAAACCTTAAACACTAAACCTTAAACAACCTTAAACGCTAAACACTAAACACTAAACAACACTAAACTTTTAACCCTAAACACTATACCCTAAACAACCCTAAACCTTAAACAATCCTAAACTCTAAACCCTAAACCCTTAACCTAAACCACCCTAAATCTTAAACAATCATAAACCCTAAACCTTAAACCCTAAACACTAAACCCTAAACCTAACAATAACCATAACCCTAACCCTAACCCCTAACCCTTACCCTAACCCTAACCCTAACCCTAATCCTAACCCTAACCCTAACCCTAACCCTAACCCTAACACTAACCCTAACCCTAAACCTAATCCTAACCCCAACCTTAACCCTAATCCTAACCCTAACCCTAACCCTAACCGTAACCATAACACTAAACTCTAAACCCTAAACCTAATCCACCCTAAACCTTAAACAATCCTAAACCATAAACCTTAGACCCTAAATCCTAAATCTAACAATAAACCTAAACCTAACCCTAAATCTAACCCTAACCCTAACCCTAACCCTAAACATAACCCTGACACTAATCCTAACACTAACCCTATTTCTAATTCTAATCCTAACACTAATCCTAAACTTAAACCTAACCCCCTAATAATAACCCTAACCCTAACACTAACCCTAACCCCTAACCCTAACTCTAACCCTAACCCTAACCTAACCCTAACCCTAACCCTAACCCAAACCCTAACACTAACCCCCTAACTTTTACCCTAACCATAACCCTAACCCTAACCCTAACCATTACCATAAACCTAACCCTAACCCTAACCCCATCCCTAACCCTAACCCTAACCGTAACCATAACACTAAACTCTAAACCCTAAACCTATTCCACCCTAAACCTTAAACAATCCTAAACCATAAACCTTAAACCCTAAACCCTAAATCTAACAATAAATCTAAACCTAACCCTAAATCTAACCCTAACCCTATCCCTAACCCTAAACCTAACCCTGACCCTAACCCTAACCCTAATCCTAACACTAACCATAACCCTAACCCTAACACTAACCCTAACCTTAACCCTAACCCTAACCCTAACCCTAACCCTAACTCTAACGCTAACCCTAAATCTAACTGTAACCATAATACTAAACTCTAAACCCTAAACCTAATCTACCCTAAACCTTAAACAATCCTAAACCTTAAACCTTAAACCCTAAACCCTAAATCTAACAATAAACCTAAACCTAACCCTAAATCTATCCCTAATCCTAACCCTAACCCTAAACCTAAACCTGACCCTAACCCTAACCCTAATAATAACACTAATCATAACCCAAACACTAACCCTAACCCTAACCCTAAACCTAACCCTAAACCTCACACTATCCCTAATCCTAACACTAAACCCTAAACTTTAAATCTAACCATAACCCTAACCCTACCCTTAACCCTAACTCTAACCATATCGCTAAACCTAACCCTGACACTAATCCTAACACTAACCCTATTTCTAATTCTAACCCTAACATTAATCCTAAACTAAAACGTAACCCCCTAATAATAACCCTAACACTAAACCTAACCCTAACCCTAACCCTAACCCTAAAACTAACCCCTAACCCCTAACACTAACTCTAACCCTAACCCCTAACCCTAACCCTAACCCTAACCCTAACCTTAACCCTAACCCTAACCCTAACCCTAACCCTATCCCTAACCTTAACCCTTACCCTAACACTAACACTAACCTTAACCCTAACCCTAACCTTAACCCTCACCCTAACCCTCACCTTAACCCTAAACCTAACTCTAACACTAAACCTAACACCCTAAATCCTAAACCCTAAACTTCGAAAAACCCTAAACTCTAATTCCAAAAGCACCCTAAACCCTTAACCCTAAACATTATACCCTAAACCCTAAAACACTATACAACTTTAAACCCTAAACCTTAAAATATCCTAAATCATAAATCCTGAACAACCCTAAACACTAAATCATAAACAACCCTAAAAAACCCTAAACAACTCTAAACGCTAATACCTAAACCACCCTAAACATTAAACAATCTTAAACGCTAAACCCTATACCTTAAACCTAAACCACCCTAAAACTTAAACAATCCTTAACCCTAAACCTTAAACCATAAACCCTAAATTTTAAACCATAAATCTAAGAATAACCATAACCCTAACCCTAACCCTAAACCTAAACCTAACCCTAACCCCAACCCTAACCTTAACCCCATAACCCTAACCCTAACCTTAAGCCTTACATAACCCCATAACCCTAACTCTAACCCTAACTCTAACCCTAATGCTAACCCTAACCCTAACCCTAACCCTAACCCTAACCCTAACCCCTTAACCTTAATCCCTAAATCCTAAACCCTGAACAACCATAAATCCTAAACCCTGAACAACCCTAAATCATAAACCCTGAATAACCCTAAACACTAACCTCTAAACAACCCTAAACAACCCTAATCACTAAACCATAAACAACCCTAAACACTAAACCCTAAACAACCCTATACACTAAACTGTAAACACTAAACCCTAAATAACCCTAAACCCTAAACCATTAACACTATACCCTAAACAACACTAAACACTAAACCCAAAACAAGCCTAAAACCTAAACCTTAAACACTAAAACTTAAACAACCCTAAACCCTAAACACTAAACCCTAAACAACCCTAAACTTTTAACCCTAAACACTATACCCTAAAAAACCCTAAAACTTAAACAATCCTAAACTCTAAACCCTAAACCCTTAACCTAAACCACCCTAAATCTTAAACAATCCTAAACCCTAAACCTTAAACCCTAAACACTAAACCCTAAACCCTAAACCTAACAATAACCATAACACTAACCCTAACCCCTAACCCTTACCCTAACCCTAACCCTAACCCTAATCCTAACCCTAACCCTAACCCTAACCCTAACCCTAACCCTAACCCTAAACCTAATCCTAACCCTAACCTTAACCCTAATCCTAACCCTAACCCTAACCCTAACCCTAATCCTAACCCTAACCCTAACCCTAACCCTAAGCTAACCCTAACCCTAACCCTAACCCTAACCCTAAACCTAATCCTAACCCGAACCTTAACCCTAATCCTAACCCTAACCCTAACCCTAACCGTAACCATAACACTAAACTCTAAACCCTAAACCTAATCCACCTTAAACCTTAAACAATCCTAAACCATAAACCTTAGACCCTAAATCCTAAATCTAACAATAAACCTAAACCTAACCCTAAATCTAACCCTAACCCTAACCCTAACCCTAAACATAACCCTGACACTAATCCTAACACTAACCCTATTTCTAATTCTAATCCTAACACTAATCCTAAACTTAAACCTAACCCCCTAATAATAACCCTAACCCTAACACTAACCCTAACCCCTAACCCTAACTCTAACCCTAACCCTAACCTAACCCTAACCCTAACCCTAACCCAAACCCTAACACTAACCCCCTAACTTTTACCCTAACCATAACCCTAACCCTAACCCTAACCATTACCATAAACCTAACCCTAACCCTAACCCCATCCCTAACCCTAACCCTAACCGTAACCATAACACTAAACTCTAAACCCTAAACCTATTCCACCCTAAACCTTAAACAATCCTAAACCATAAACCTTAAACCCTAAACCCTAAATCTAACAATAAATCTAAACCTAACCCTAAATCTAACCCTAACCCTATCCCTAACCCTAAACCTAACCCTGACCCTAACCCTAACCCTAATCCTAACACTAACCATAACCCTAACCCTAACACTAACCCTAACCTTAACCCTAACCCTAACCCTAACCCTAACCTTAACTATAACCCTAACCCTAACCCTAACCGTAACCATAATACTAAATTCTAAACCCTAAACCTAATCTACCCTTAACCTTAAACAATCCTAAACCTTAAACCTTAAACCCTAAACCCTAAATCTAACAATAAACCTAAACCTAACCCTAAATCTATCCCTAACCCTAACCCTAACCCTAAACCTAAACCTGACCCTAACCCTAACCCTAATAATAACACTAATCATAACCCAAACACTAACCCTAACCCTAACCCTAAACCTAACCCTAAACCTCACACTATCCCTAATCCTAACACTAAACCCTAAACTTTAAATCTAACCATAACCCTAACCCTACCCTTAACCCTAACCCTAACCATATCGCTAAACCTAACCCTGACACTAATCCTAACACTAACCCTATTTCTAATTCTAACCCTAACACTAAACCTAAACTAAAACGTAACCCCCTAATAATAACCCTAACACTAAACCTAACCCTAACCCTAACCCTAACCCTAACACTAACCCCTAACCCCTAACACTAACCCTAACCCTAACCCCTAACCCTAACCCTAACCCTAACCCTATACTTAACCCTAACCCTAACTCTAACCCTAACCCTATCCCTAACCCTAACCCTTACCCTAACACTAACACTAACCTTAACCCTAACCCTAACCTTAACCCTCACCCTAACCCTCACCTTAACCCTAAACCTAACTCTAACACTAACCCTAACACCCTAAATCCTAAACCCTAAACTTCGAAAAACCCTAAACACTAATTCCAAAAGCACCCTAAACCCTTAACCCTAAACATTATACCCTAAACCCTAAAACACTATACAACTTTAAACCCTAAACCTTAAAATATCCTAAATCATAAATCCTGAACAACCCTAAACACTAAATCATAAACAACCCTAAAAAACCCTAAACAACTCTAAACGCTAAAACCTAAACCACCCTAAACATTAAACAATCTTAAACGCTAAACCCTATACCTTAAACCTAAACCACCCTAAAACTTAAACAATCCTTAACCCTAAACCTTAAACCATAAACCCTAAATTTTAAACCATAAATCTAAGAATAACCATAACCCTAACCCTAACCCTAAACCTAAACCTAACCCTAACCCCAACCCTAACCTTAACCCCATAACCCTAACCCTAACCTTAAGCCTTACATAACCCCATAACCCTAACTCTAACCCTAACTCTAACCCTAATGCTAACCCTAACCCTAACCCTAACCCTAACCCTAACCCCTTAACCTTAATCCCTAAATCCTAAACCCTGAACAACCATAAATCCTAAACCCTGAACAACCCTAAATCATAAACCCTGAATAACCCTAAACACTAACCTCTAAAGAACCCTAAACAACCCTAATCACTAAACCATAAACAACCCTAAACACTAAACCCTAAACAACCCTATACCCTAAACTGTAAACACTAAACCCTAAATAACCCTAAACCCTAAACCATTAACACTATACCCTAAACAACACTAAACACTAAACCCAAAACAAGCCTAAAACCTAAACCTTAAACACTAAACCTTAAACAACCCTAACCCTAAACACTAAACCCAAAACAACCCTAAACTTTTAACCCTAAACACTATACCCTAAAAAACCCTAAAACTTAAACAATCCTAAACTCTAAACCCTAAACCCTTAACCTAAACCACACTAAATCTTAAACAATCCTAAACCCTAAACCTTAAACCCTAAACACTAAACCCTAAACCCTAAACCTAACAATAACCATCACCCTAACCCTAACCCCTAACCCTTACCCTAACCCTAACCCTAACCCTAATCCTAACCCTAACCCTAACCCTAACCCTAACCCTAACCCTAACCCTAACCCTAACCCTAACCCTAACCCTAAACCTAATCCTAACCCTAACCTTAACCCTAATCCTAACCCTAACCCTAACCCTAACCCTAACCCTATCGCTAACCCTAACCCTTACCCTAACACTAACACTAACCTTAACCCTAACCCTAACCTTAACCCTCACCCTAACCCTCACCTTAACCCTAAACCTAACCCTAATACTAACCCTAACACCCTAAATCCTAAACCCTAAACCCAGAAAAACCCTAAACACTAATTCCAAAGCACCCTAAACCCTAAACTATAAACACTAAATGCAAAAAAAACCTAAACCCTAAACCCTAAACACTAAACCCTAAACAAGCCTAAACCCTAAAACCATTAACACTATACCCTAAACAACCCTAAACTCTTAACCCTAAACATTATAGCCTAAACCCTAAAACACTATACAACCTTAAACCCTAAACCTTAAAATATCCTAAATCATAAATCCTGAACACCCCTAAACACTAAATCATAAACAACCCTAAAAAAACCTAAACAACTCTAAACGCTAAAACATAAACAAACCTAAACATTAAACAATCTTAAACGCTAAACCCTATACCCTAAAACTAAACAAACCTAAAATTTAAACAATCCTAAACCCTAAACCTTAAACCATAAACCCTAAATTTTAAACCATAAATCTAAGAATAACCATAACCCTAACCCTAACCCTAAACCTAAACCTAACCCTAACCCCAACCCTAACCTTAACCCCATAACCCTAACCCTAACCTTAAGCCTAACATAACCACATAACCCTAACCCTAACCCTCACCCTAAACCTAACCCTAACCCTAACCCTAACCCTAACCCTAACCCTAACCCCTAACCCCTAACACTAACCCTAACCCTAACCCCTAACCCTAACCCTAACCCTAACCCTAACCCTAACCCTAACCTTACCCTAACCCTAACCCTAAACCTAACCCTAACCCTAATCTTAACCCTAATCCTAACCCTAACCCTAACCCTAACCCTAACCGTAACCATAACACTAAACTCTAAACCCTAAACCTAATCCACCCTAAACCTTAAAGAATCCTAAACCAAAAACGGTAGACCCTAAACCCTAAATCTAACAATAAACCTAAAACTAACTCTAAATCTAACCCTAACCCTAAACCTTCCCTGACCCTAACCCTAGCCCTAACCCTAACCCTAACCCTAAACCTAACACTGACCCTAATCCTAACACTAAACCTATTTCTAATTCTAACCCTAACACTAATCCTAAACTTAAACCTAACCCCCTAATAATAACCCTAACCATAACACTAACCCTAACCCTAACCCTAACCCAAACCCTAACACTAACCCCCTAACTTTTACGATAACCCTAACCCTAACCCTAACCCTAACCCTTACCATAACCCTAACCCTCACCCTAACCCCATCCCTAACACTAACACTAACCGTAACCATAACACTAAACTCTAAACCCTAAACCTAATCCACCCTAAACCTTAAAAAATCCTAAACATAAACCTTAAACCCTAAACCCTAAATCTAACAATAAACCTAAACCTAACCCTAAATCTAACCCTAACCCTATCCCTAACCCTAAACTAAACCTGACCCTAACCCTAACCCTAATCCTAACACTAACCATAACCCTAACCCTAACACTAACCCTAACCTTAACCCTAACTCTAACCCTAACCCTAACCCTAACTCTAACCCTAACCCTAACCCTAACCATAACCATAATACTAAACTCTAAACCCTAAACCTAATCCACCCTAAACCTTAAACAATCCTAAACCATAACCTTAAACCCTAAACCCTAAATCTAACAATAAACCTAAACCTAACCCTAAATCTAACCCTAACCCTAACCCTAACCCTAAACCTAAACCTGACCCTAACCCTAACCCTAATCCTAACACTAATCATAACCCAAACACTAACCCTAACCCTAACTCTAAACCTAACCCTAAACCTCACACTATCCCTAATCCTAACACTAAACCCTAAACTTTAAATCTAACCCTAACCCTAACCCTACCCTTAACCCTAACCCTAACCCTATCCCTAAACCTAACCCTGACCCTAATCCTAACACTAACCCTATTTCTAATTCTAACCCTAACACTAGTCCTAAACTAAAACCTAACCCCCTAATAATAACCCTAACACTAAACCTAACCCTAACCCTAACCCTAACCCTAACCCTAACCCTAACACTAACCCCTAACCCCTAACACTAACCCTAATCCTAACCCCTAACCCTAACCCTAACCCTAACCCTAACCCTATCCCTAACCTTAACCCTTACCCTAACACTAACACTAACCTTAACCCTAACCCTAACCTTAACCCTCACCCTAACCCTCACCTTAACCCTAAACCTAACCCTAACACTAACCCTAACACCCTAAATCCTAAACCCTAAACCCCGAAAAACCCTAAACACTAATTCTAAAAGCACCCTAAACCCTAAACTATAAACACTAAACGCTAAAAAACCCTAAACCCTAAACCCTAAACAATAAACCCTAAACAAGCCTAAACCCTAAAACCATTAACACTATACCCTAAACAACCCTAAACCCTTAACCCTAAACATTATACCCTAAACCCTAAAACTCTATACAACCTTAAACCCTAAACCTTAAAATATCCTAAATCATAAATCCTGAACAACCCTAAACACTTAATTATAAACAACCCTAAAAAACCCTAAACAACTCTAAACGCTAAATTCTAAACAACCCTAACCATTAAACAATCTTAAACGCTAAATTCTATACCCTAAACCTAAACCCCCCAAAAACTTAAACAATCCTAAACCCTAAACCTTAAACCATAAGCCCTAAATTTTAAACCATAAATCTAAGAATAACCATAACCCTAACCCTAACCCTAAACCTAAACCTAACCCTAACCCCAACCCTAACCTTAACCCCATAACCCTAACCCTAACCTTAAGCCTAACATAACCCCATAACCCTAACTCTAAACCTAACTCTAACCCTAATGCTAACCCTAACCCTAACCCTAACCCTAACCCTAACCACTTAACCTTAATCCCTAAATCCTAAACCCTGAACAACCATAAATCCTAAACCCTGAACAACCCTAAATCATAAACCCTGAATAACCCTAAACACTAACCTCTAAACAACCCTAAACAACCCTAATCACTAAACCATAAACAACCCTAAACACTAAACCCAAAAAAACCTATACCGTAAACATTAAACACTAAACCCTAAATAACCCTAAACCCTAAACTATTAATACTATACCCTAAACAACACTAAACACTAAACCCAAAACAACCCTAAAACCTAAACCTTAAACACTAAACCTTAAACAACTCTAAACCCTAAACACTAAACCCTAAACAACCCTAAACTTTTAACCCTAAACACTATACCCTAAACAACCCTAAACCTTAAACAATCCTAAACTCTAAACCCTAAACCCTTAACCTAAACCACCCTAAATCTTAAACAATCATAAACCCTAAACCTTAAACCCTAAACACTAAACCCTAAACCCTAAACCTAACAATAACCATATCCCTAACCCTAACCCCTAACCCTTACCCTAACCCTAACCCTAACCCTAATCCTAACCCTAACCCTAACCCTAACCCTAACACTAACCCTAACACTAACCCTAACCCTAAACCTAATCCTAACCCCAACCTTAACCCTAATCCTAACCCTAACCCTAACCCTAACCGTAACCATAACACTAAACTCTAAACCCTAAAGCTAATCCACCCTATACCTTAAACAATCCTAAACCATAAACCTTAGACCCTAAATCCTAAATCTAACAATAAACCTAAACCTAACCCTAAATCTAACCCTAACCCTAACCCTAACCCTAAACCCTCCCTGACCCTAACCCTAACCCTAACCCTAACCCTAACCCTAACCCTAAACCTAACCCTGACCCTAATCCTAACACTAACCCTATTTCTAATTCTAACCCTAACACTAATCCTAAACTTAAACCTAACCCCCTAATAATAACCCTAACCCTAACACTAACCCTAACGCCTAACCCTAACCCTAACCCTAACCTAACCCTAACCCTAACCCTAACCCTAACCCAAACCCTAACACTAACCCCCTAACTTTTACCCTAACCATAACCCTAACCTTAACCATTACCATAAACCTAACCCTAACCCTAACCCCATCCCTAACCCTAACCCTAACCGTAACCATAACACTAAACTTTAAACCCTAAACCTAATCCACCCTAAACCTTAAACAATCCTAAACCATAAACCTTAAACCCTAAACCCTAAATCTAACAATAAAACTAAACCTAACTGTAAATCTAACCCTAACCCTATCCCTAACCCTAAACCTAACCCTGACCCTAACCCTAACCCTAATCCTAACACTAACCATAACCCTAACCCTAACACTAACCCTAACCTTAACCCTAACCCTAACCCTAACCCTAACCCTAACTCTAACCCTAACCCTAACCATAACCGTAACCATAATACTAAACTCTAAACCCTAAACCTAATCTATCCTAAACCTTAAACAATCCTAAACCTTAAACCTTAAACCCTAAACCCTAAATCTAACAATAAACCTAAACCTAACCCTAAATCTATCCCTAACCCTAACCCTAACCCTAAACCTAAACCTGACACTAACCCTAACCCTAATAATAACACTAATCATAACCCAAACACTAACCCTAACCCTAACCCTAAACCTAACCCTAAACCTCACACTATCCCTAATCCTAACACTAAACCCTAAACTTTAAATCTAACCCTAACCCTAACCCTACCCTTAACCCTAACCCTAACCATATCGCTAAACCTAACCCTGACCCTAATCCTAACACTAACCCTATTTCTAATTCTAACCCTAACACTAATCCTAAACTAAAACGTAACCCCCTAATAATAACCCTAACACTAAACCTAACCCTAACCCTAACCCTAACCCTAACCCTAACACTAACCCCTAACCCCTAACACTAACCCTAACACTAACCCCTAACCCTAACCCTAACCCTAACCCTAATCTTAACCCTAACCCTAACCCTAACCCTAACCCTATCCCTAACCCTAACCCTTACCCTAACACTAACACTAACCTTAACCCTAACCTAACCTTAACCCTCACCCTAACCCTCACCTTAACCCTAAACCTAACCCTAACACTAACCCTAACACCCTAAATCCTAAACCCTAAACCCCGAAAAACCCTAAACACTAATTTAAAGCACCCTAAACCCTAAACTATAAACACTAAACGCTAAAAAACCCTAAACCCTAAACCCTAAACACTAAACCCTAAACAAGCCTAAACCATAAAACCATTAACACTATACCCTAAACAACCCTAAACCCTTAACCCTAAACATTATACCCTAAACCCTAAAACACTATACAACCTTAAACCCTAAACCTTAAAATATCCTAAATCATAAATCCTGAACAACCCTAAACACTAAATTATAAACAACCCTAAAAAACCCTAAACAACTCTAAACGCTAAAACCTAAACAACCCTAACCATTAAACAATCTTAAACGCTAAATTCTATACCCTAAACCTAAACCACCCTAAAACTTAAACAATCCTAAACCCTAAACCTTAAACCATAAACCCTAAATTTTAAACCATAAATCTAAGAATAACCATAACCCTAACCCTAACCCTAAACCTAAACCTAACCCTAACCCCAACCCTAACCTTAACCCCATAACCCTAACCCTAACCTTAAGCCTAACATAACCACATAACCCTAACCCTAACCCTAACCCTAACCCTAACCCTAACCCTAACCCTAACCCTAACCCCTTAACCTTAATCCCTAAATCCTAAACCCTGAACAACCATAAATCCTAAACCCTGAACAACCCTAAATCATAAACTCTGAATAACCCTAAACACTAACCTCTAAACAACCCTAAACAACCCTAATCACTAAACCATAAACAACCCTAAACACTAAACCCTAAACAACCCTATACCCTAACCTTAAACACTAAACCCAAAATAACCCTAAACCCTAAACCATTAACACTATACCTTAAACAACACTAAACACTAAACCCAAAACAACCCTAAAACCTAAACCTTAAACACTAAACCTTAAACAACCCTAAACCCTAAACACTAAACCCTAAACAACACTAAACTTTTAACCCTAAACACTATACCCTAAACAACCCTAAACCTTAAACAATCCTAAACTCTAAACCCTAAACCCTTAACCTAAACCACCCTAAATCTTAAACAATCCTAAACCATAACCTTAAACCCTAAACACTAAACCCTAAACCCTAAACCTAACAATAACCATAACCCTAACCCTAACCCCTAACCCTTACCCTAACCCTAACCCTAACCCTAATTTTAACCCTAACCCTAACCCTAACCCTAACCCTAACCCTAACCCTAAACCTAATCCTAAACCTAATCCTAACCCTAACCTTAACCCTAATCCTAACCCTAACCCTAACCCTAACCCTAACCGTAACCCTAACCCTAACCCTAACCCTAAACCTAATCCTAACACTAACCATAACCCAAACACTAACCCCAACCCTAAACCTAAACCTAACCCTAACCCTAAACCTCACACTAACCCTAAACCTAAC
>NC_137980.1:60966773-60974273 GCF_963924665.1 Micromys minutus | reverse complement strand
CCTAACCATAACCCTAACCCTAACCATTACCATAAACCTAACCCTAACCCTAACCCCATCCCTAACCCTAACCCTAACCGTAACCATAACACTAAACTTTAAACCCTAAACCTAATCCACCCTAAACCTTAAACAATCCTAAACCATAAACCTTAAACCCTAAACCCTAAATCTAACAATAAATCTAAACCTAACTGTAAATCTAAACCTAATCCTATCCCTAACCCTAAACCTAACCCTGACCCTAAACCTAACCCTAATCCTAACACTAACCATAACCCTAACCCTAACACTAACCCTAACCTTAACCCTAACCCTAACCCTAACCCTAACCCTAACCCTAACCCTAACCGTAACCATAATACTAAACTCTAAACCCTAAACCTAATCTATCATAAACCTTAAACAATCCTAAACCTTAAACCTTAAACCCTAAACCCTAAATCTAACAATAAACCTAAACCTAACCCTAAATCTATCCCTAACCCTAACCCTAACCCTAAACCTAAACCTGACCCTAACCCTAACCCTAATAATAACACTAATCATAACCCAAACACTAACCCTAACCCTAAACCTAACCATAAACCTCACACTATCCCTAATCCTAACATTAAACCCTAAACTTTAAATCTAACCCTAACCCTAACCCTACCCTTAACCCTAACCCTAACCATATCGCTAAACCTAACCCTGACCCTAATCCTAACACTAATCCTATTTCTAATTCTAACCCTAACACTAATCCTAAACTAAAACGTAACCCCCTAATAATAACCCTAACACTAAACCTAACCCTAACCCTAACCCTAACCCTAACACTAACCCCTAACCCCTAACACTAACCCTAAACCTAACCCCTAACCCTAACCCTAACCCTAACCCTAACCTTAACCCTAACCCTAACCCTAACACTAACCCTATCCCTAACCCTAACCCTTACCTTAACACTAACACTAACCTTAACCCTAACCTAACCTTAACCCTCACCCTAACCCTCACCTTAACCCTAAACCTAACCCTAACACTAACCCTAACACCCTAAATCCTAAACCCTAAACCCCGAAAAACCCTAAACACTAATTTAAAGCACCCTAAACCCTAAACTATAAACACTAAACGCTAAAAAACCCTAAACCCTAAACCCTAAACACTAAACCCTAAACAAGCCTAAACCATAAAACCATTAACACTATACCCTAAACAACCCTAAACCCTTAACCCTAAACATTATACCCTAAACCCTAAAACACTATACAACCTTAAACCCTAAACCTTAAAATATCCTAAATCATAAATCCTGAACAACCCTAAACACTAAATTATAAACAACCCTAAAAAACCCTAAACAACTCTAAACGCTAAAACCTAAACAACCCTAACCATTAAACAATCTTAAACGCTAAATTCTATACCCTAAACCTAAACCACCCCAAAACTTAAACAATCCTAAACCCTAAACCTTAAACCATAAACCCTAAATTTTAAACCATAAATCTAAGAATAACCATAACCCTAACCCTAACCCTAAACCTAAACCTAACCCTAACCCCAACCCTAACCTTAACCCCATAACCCTAACCCAAACCTTAAGCCTAACATAACCACATAACCCTAACCCTAACCCTAACCCTAACCCCTTAACCTTAATCCCTAAATCCTAAACCCTGAACAACCATAAATCCTAAACCCTGAACAACCCTAAATCATAAACTCTGAATAACCCTAAACACTAACCTCTATACAACCCTAAACAACCCTAATCACTAAACCATAAACAACCCTAAACACTAAACCCTAAACAACCCTATACCCTAACCTTAAACACTAAACCCAAAATAACCCTAAACCCTAAACCATTAACACTATACCTTAAACAACACTAAACACTAAACCCAAAACAACCCTAAAACCTAAACCTTAAACACTAAACCTTAAACAACCCTAAACACTAAACACTAAACCCTAAACAACCCTAAACTTTTAACCCTAAACACTATACCCTAAACAACCCTAAACCTTAAACAATCCTAAACTCTAAACCCTAAACCCTTAACCTAAACCACCCTAAATCTTAAACAATCCTAAACCATAACCTTAAACCCTAAACACTAAACCCTAAACCTAACAATAACCATAACCCTAACCCTAACCCCTAACCCTTACCCTAACCCTAACCCTAACCCTAATTTTAACCCTAACCCTAACCCTAACCCTAACCCTAACCCTAAACCTAATCCTAAACCTAATCCTAACCCTAACCTTAACCCTAATCCTAACCCTAACCATAACCCTAACCGTAACCCTAACCCTAACCCTAAACCTAATCCTAACACTAACCATAACCCAAACACTAACCCCAACCCTAAACCTAAACCTAACCCTAACCCTAAACCTCACACTAACCCTAAACCTAACACTAAACCTTAAACTTTAAATCTAACCCTAACCCTAACCCTACCCCTAACCCTAACCCTAACCCTATCCCTAAACCTAACCCTGACCCTAATCCTAACACTAACCCTATTTCTAATTCTAACACTAACACAAATCCTAAATTTAAACCTAACTCCCTAATAATAACCCTAACCCTAAACCTAACCCTAACCCTAACCTTAACCCTAACCCTAACCCTAACCCTATCCTTAACCCTAACCTAAACCCTAACCCCCCCAACCCTAACCTTAACCCTAACCCTAACCGTAACTCTAACCCTAACCCTAACCGTAACTCTATCCCTAACCCTAACACTAACCCTAACCCTAACCCTAACCCTAACCCTAACCATAACACTAAACTCTAAACCCTAAACCTAATCCACCCTAAACCTTCAACAATCCTAAACCATAAACCTTAAACCCTAAACCCTAAATCTAACAATAAACCTAAACCTAACTGTCCCGCGCAACCGTCTCGCCTGCAAGAACGACGCGGCACACAAAATAGAATCCTTCTGCGGTAAACTTTATTAATCTGGAAAAACCGGTACTTGCTTCACGTAACGAAAAGGACGGGGAAAACCAAGAGATCCAAGGAGACGAACAAGACGAACAAGCTCCACGAGACGGCCGAAAACCACGAGGGGAAGAGAGGAAGAAAAGGGGAAGAGAGAGGGAGAGAGAGGCAGAAGAGAAAGGAAGAGAGAGAGGAGCTATCCAGCCCGTCCCCTATAAAAGGATCAGTCCTTGCCTTGGACGCGGAGCCCCCTGATTGGTTGAGACTCAGCAGGCCCTATGACGCCACGGGAAGAGGCGGAACTCATGAAGCGGAAGTTACCCAGCCTGTGCGCACATGGCTTGTTTACTGCTAACTCCAGCCAGATATCAGCGCCATCTTGTAATGGCGAATGCGTGGGAATGTGTGGGCGGCGCCCCACAGCCGGATATCCGCGCCATCTTGTAATGACGGAAGCGTGGGAATGTGTGGGCGGCGCCCCACATCTCCCCCTATCTTTTATACTTTGAGCAAAGTAGGACACCCATATTAGGAGGGCGTAGATAGAGGTCAAATCCTCATTAAGGTGTATAAAGACCATGTACAGGAGTAACCGCTAGGCCTTTTGTAGCCCGCAGTACACCTGACCTGTCACTCTGCCGTTTTTCTGAGGGAGGGACACTGGGGCAGGAAACCCTCATACAAATGGCTTATCTCCCGGAGAATACCCCGCGACCAGGGGTTTCTCAGTGCGATGCTAAGCTCGGCATCCCTCATGGGCTGCTCAAACCAGACACTCTAATCCTGTGCAATGAACCGAAGTTCTAGGAGTGCAAGAGCTGTCTGGCCGGCGACCTACTGCTTAAGCAAAGACAAACAGATATCGGCTGATGCTGCATGTTCTAGAGCGACAGGCGCTTGGGCAGTAACCACCTTGTCTCTTTTTTGTTTGGGCCTCGAGCTTACAAACCAGCCAGAGAAGCAACGTAAGTCCGCAGCAAAGGATTGCTCCCAAGAGTCCCACCCCCACCCAAGTTAGTATCGGGGGTGAAAAGGTTAGGGGAGACTGTAGCATCAGGTTCCGCTGGAATTGGTTTCAAAACTGCCGACAGAATCGCCCATCTCGTCTCTTCTCTGGCTCTCTGGTTCCACCGCGTCAGGAGCAGGGCTGTCATCAGGAGTCTCTGCCGTTTTTCGCGTGAGCCTCTCGGGAACCCAGAAAGGATTATTTTCATCCTGAGGAAAAACACAAACAGCTCCCCTGGATCTTATCAACACAAGATCCGGTCCTTTCCATTCATTAGTTATGACATCTTTCCATTTTACCATCTCTTTTGGTTTATCCATGGGTAGGCAATGCCTTTCAGCTGCCGTATGGCCATGGTCATCAAGATTTAAAAAGTTTAAGGTGAACAGTGCCATGGATATTGCTGTCCTAGGCACGGGGGGCAAGGCCTGCATAACCCCCCCTTTCTGTTTTATTAGATATGATTTAAGAGTGCGGTGAGCACGTTCCACAATACCTTGTCCTTGTGGATTATACGGCAAACCTGTAAGATGAGTCACAGCCATCTGGCTACAAAATTGTTGAAATTTTTGTGAGGTAAAAGCCGGCCCGTTGTCTGTCTTTAAGAACTTTGGCTTACCCCAGGCACTCCAAGCCTCCAAGCAATGTTGGATGGCATGTGAGGCCTTTTCTCCAGATAAGGGAGTGGCTACAATTATTCCTGAACAGGTATCAATGGATACATGTACATATTGCAGCTTACCAAAGGCGGGGACATGGGTAACGTCCATTTGCCATATTTGAAGAGGCTGGATGCCCCGAGGATTAACCCCCGAGTGGGGCGCAGGCAGAAACTGACTGCAATTTTGGCAATTGACAACAATATCGCGAGCCTGTTTTCTGGAAATGGAAAAGCGGCGCCGCAAAGTTTCGGAAGTTACATGAAAGTTTTTGTGAAAACTTTTAGCAGCCTCTAGCGGCGAAGACATGGCTATAGCAATTATTTTTGTAGCCCTGTCTGCCAAATCATTGCCTTTAGCCATAGGTCCTGGCAATCCAGAATGAGCTCTAATGTGAGTAATATAAAAGGGCGATCTTCTGGCTAGAAGGCAATTTTGAATTTGCGCAAAAATTGAGGCAACTCTGCTAGACGGTTTAATAATGCCAGCCGCCTCAAGCAAATTGACAGCATTAACAACATAAGATGAATCAGACACTATATTTATAGGCTCCGAAAAACGTTGTAAAACCTCAAGAACCACTAAGCATTCTACCACCTGTGGGGAGGTTTCTGTGTACTGCCTCGAGTAGACCTGACCGTTAACCACAAAAGCCCCCAGCCCAGTTTTGGAACCGTCAGTGTAAATAACTAACCCTTCTTTTAGGGGACTACAGGACGTTACTTTGGGAAAAACTACAGGTTGAGTTAAAGCAAACTGTAAAATTGGGTGTTTTGGGTAATGATTATCTATTTTTCCTGAAAAGGAAGTGACTAAGATAGCCCAATCATTTGAAGTGGCAGCAAGAGTGGAAACCTGCATGGCATTATAGGGAACAATTAACAGCTGTGGCTCGCTGCCAAAATGCGTGATGGCAGATTTTAGCCCCCTCAGCGCTAATTGCGCCACAGCATCTGGATACCAGTCAATTATTTTAGCTGGCGAGGCATTAGGATGCACCCATAATAAGGGCCCTTGCTGCCAAAGTACTGCAGTAGGGAGCCGGTTTGTTTTAAAAACACATAATGAGAAAGGTTTATCATAATCCATGCGAACCAATTGTGCATCCTGTATAGCTTCTTCTACCAACTGTAACGCTCTTTCTGCTTGCGGGGTCAAACTTCTAGGTGAGGAAACATGTGGATCTCCTTCTAAAACATCGAATAAGGGTTTAAGTTCAGCAGAAGGAATCTTAAGAAAAGGTCTAAGCCAATTAATGTCTCCCAGTAATTTTTGAAAATCATTAAGAGTGTGGAGGTGATCCCTTCTTATCTCGAGCTTTTGAGGGACAATCTTATCAGTGAATAAATACCACAGACCCTAGGAATTGACCAGTATCAAAAATCTGGAGCTTTTCTGTGGCAATATATAGGCCCTTACTTTTTAGGGCCTGTAACAATATAGGAAATGCCTCTTTTAAAATCATCAAATTTTTGTGGCATAATGCAAGACGCACCTGTTTCTTTACTCTCTCTGGGAGGAATGAGAAGGCTTTTAAAGGTGCGCGTGTCTCATAAGGAGGGGCTACTGGTAAAGGAGGCACTGTCGGGACAACTGGGGACAAGCGCGTGGGCCTATACTGCTCGTCAGGATAATATCCTTTTTCCTCATAACTAGCTGCTCCTTCATCTACCCCTGCCTCCTCTTCTGGGTCTAAGCCTTCTCGCTCATAATCATCATCTGAAGTCTCGAGGCTATCAATGTTAAGGGCCTCAAAGTCTTCTACAGGGTACAAGCTGACTCCCCTTTTCCTAACATTAGAGGGCATAAAAGAATGAAAATCTGAGGGTTTCTGGGTTACTGCTCTCCCGCTGTACAGCGCTTCTGGAGGTCCTTTTTCCTTAGGGGGATAATACCTTTTCCTGCGCGCGCCCATTCTCTCACTCTGTTCGGCTTCTGATAGCCTATCCTGCGCTTCACTCAATACCTCTTGCCCCGCAGCGACGGCGGGCCTACAACTCTCATCTCTTAAACAATTTTGTACCATCGTCCAAATGGCCATGGTTCCGGGCCCGAGGTTTCCAGCATTCTGTGCACAGTTTAATTCTCTACCCAATCTGTTCCATGAGGCTGGTGAGAGAGACCCCGAAACTGCAAACCAAGGGGCCGTTCGCTCAACCTCTCTTACAAAACGCTGCAAGATGCGGGTGGGCAATTCTAAATCTCTCTGCTTAAGAATTGACTGCAGGGCTGTAATGGTCGAGTGTGAAGAGCCCATCACAGCGATGTAATGCCCGCGGCTTATTCGCGTGGCGGCCCAAGGCGAAACTGAAAGGCAAGTCTCAGCGCGTTCTCGCTTTTTTTTTTATCTACAAAGACTTATGGAACGCAGGGGTGCCTCTGCTTATCTACGTCCGACTTAAGCACAAAATTAACACCAGCCCCGCTGGACACAGAGGAAATTAAGAGGAAGAGAATAAAAACTGCACTGACGAAGACCGGAGCCTCTACAGACCCTTCACACGGCCGTGGAAGATTTAAACCAAATTAAAGAAAGATCCAGGATCAGACATACCTTGCCGAACTAATCTCCCCGCAGTTCTGAATTCTGTGGTGCAGACGATGGAGTGGTCGAATTTCCCGGGTTTGAGGCACCAGATGTCCCGCGCAACCGTCTCGCCTGCAAGAACGACGCGGCACACAAAATAGAATCCTTCTGCGGTAAACTTTATTAATCTGGAAAAACCGGTACTTGCTTCACGTAACGAAAAGGACGGGGAAAACCAAGAGATCCAAGGAGACGAACAAGACGAACAAGCTCCACGAGACGGCCGAAAACCACGAGGGGAAGAGAGGAAGAAAAGGGGAAGAGAGAGGGAGAGAGAGGCAGAAGAGAAAGGA
>NC_137980.1:60946773-60961773 GCF_963924665.1 Micromys minutus | reverse complement strand
CCCTAACTCTAACCCTATCCCTAAACCTAACCCTGACCCGAATCCTAACACTAACCCTATTTCTAATTCTAACCCTAACACTAGTCCTAAACTAAAACCTAACCCCCTAAAAATAACCCTAACACTAAACCTAACCCTAACCCTAACCCTAACCCTAACCCTAACACTAACCCCTAACCCCTAACACTAACCCTAATCCTAACCCCTAACCCTAACCCTAACCCTAACCCTAACCCTAACCCTAACCCTAACCCTATCCCTAACCTTAACCCTTACCCTAACACTAACACTAACCTTAACCCTAACCCTAACCTTAACCCTCACCCTAACCCTCACCTTAACCCTAAACCTAACCCTAACACTAACCCTAACACCCTAAATCCTAAACCCTAAACCCCGAAAAACCCTAAACACTAATTCCAAAAGCACCCTAAACCCTAAACTATATACACTAAACGCTACAAAACCCTAAACCCTAAACCCTAAACACTAAACCCTAAACAAGCCTAAACCCTAAAACCATTAACACTATACCCTAAACAACCCTAAACCCTTAACCCTAAACATTATACCCTAAACCCTAAAACTCTATACAACCTTAAACCCTAAACCTTAAAATATCCTAAATCATAAATCCTGAACAACCCTAAACACTAAATTATAAACAACCCTAAAAAAGCCTAAACAACTCTAAACGCTAAAACCTAAACAACCCTAACCATTAAACAATCTTAAACGCTAAATTCTATACCCTAAACCTAAACCACCCTAAAACTTAAACAATCCTAAACCCTAAACCTTAAACCATAAACCCTAAATTTTAAACCATAAATCTAAGAATAACCATAACCCTAACCCTAACCCTAAACCTAAACCTAACCCTAACCCCAACCCTAACCTTAACCCCATAACCCTAACCCTAACCTTAAGCCTAACATAACCCCATAACCCTAACTCTAACCCTAACTCTAACCCTAATGCTAACCCTAACCCTAACCCTAACCCTAACCCTAACCCTAACCCTAACTACTTAACCTTAATCCCTAAATTTTAAACCCTGAACAACCATAAATCCTAAACCCTGAACAACCCTAAATCATAAACCCTGAATAACCCTAAACACTAACCTCTAAAAAACCCTAAACAACCCTAATCACTAAACCATAAACAACCCTAAACACTAAACCCAAAAAACCCTATACCCTAAACTTTAAACACTAAACCCTAAATAACCCTAAACCCTAAACTATTAATACTATACCCTAAACAACACTAAACACTAAACCCAAAACAACCCTAAAACCTAAACCTTAAACACTAAACCTTAAACAACCCTAAACCCTAAACACTAAACCCTAAACAACCCTAAACTTTTAACCCTAAACACTATACCCTAAACAACCCTAAACCTTAAACAATCCTAAACTCTAAACCCTAAACCCTTAACCTAAACCACCCTAAATCTTAAACAATCATAAACCCTAAACCTTAAACCCTAAACACTAAAATCTAAACCCTAAACCTAACAATAACCATAACCCTAACCCTAACCCCTAAACCTTACCCTAACCCTAACCCTAACCCTAAATCTAACCCTAACCCTAACCCTAACCCTAAACCCTCCCTGACCCTAACCCTAACCCTAACCCTAACCCTAACCCTAAACCTAACCCTGACCCTAATCCTAACACTAACCCTATTTCTAATTCTAACCATAACACTAATCCTAAACTTAAACCTAACCCCCTAATAATAACCCTAACCCTAACACTAACCCTAACCCCTAACCCTAACCCTAACCCAAACCCTAACCTAACCCTAACCCTAACCCTAACCCTAACCCTAACCCAAACCCTAACACTAACCCCCTAACTTTTACCCTAACCATAACCCTAACCCTAACCATTACCATAAACCTAACCCTAACCCTAACCCCATCCCTAACCCTAACCCTAACCGTAACCATAACACTAAACTCTAAACCCTAAACCTAATCCACCCTAAACCTTAAACAATCCTAAACCATAAACCTTAAACCCTAAACCCTAAATCTAACAATAAACCTAAACCTAACCCTAAATCTAATCCTAACCCTATCCCTAACCCTAAACCTAAACCTGACCCTAACTCTAACCCTAATCCTAACACTAACCATAACCCTAACCCTAACACTAACCCTAACCTTAACCCTAACTCTAACCCTAACCCTAACCCTAACTCTAACCCTAACCCTAACCCTAACCATAACCATAATACTAAACTCTAAACCCTAAACCTAATCCACCCTAAACCTTAAACAATCCTAAACCATAACCTTAAACCCTAAACCCTAAATCTAACAATAAACCTAAACCTAACCCTAAATCTAACCCTAACCCTAACCCTAACCCTAAACCTAAACCTGACCCTAACCCTAACCCTAATCCTAACACTAATCATAACCCAAACACTAACCCTAACCCTAACTCTAAACCTAACCCTAAACCTCACACTATCCCTAATCCTAACACTAAACCCTAAACTTTAAATCTAACCCTAACCCTAACCCTACCCTTAACCCTAACCCTAACCCTATCCCTAAACCTAACTTTGACCCTAATCCTAACAGTAACCCTATTTCTATTCTAACCCTAACACTAGTCCTAAACTAAAACCTAACCCCCTAATAATAACCCTAACACTAAACCTAACCCTAACCCTAACCCTAACCCTAACCCTAACACTAACCCCTAACACCTAACACTAACCCTAATCCTAACCCCTAACCCTAACCCTAACCCTAACCCTAACCCTAACCCTAACCCTAACCCTAACCCTATCCCTAACCCTAACCCTTACCCTAACACTAACACTAACCTTAACCCTAACCCTAACCTTAACCCTCACCCTAACCCTCACCTTAACCCTAAACCTAACCCTAACACTAACCCTAACACCCTAAATCCTAAACCCTAAACCCCGAAAAACCCTAAACACTAATTCCAAAAGCACCCTAAACCCTAAACTATAAACACTAAACGCTAAAAAACCCTAAACCCTAAACCCTAAACACTAAATTCTAAACAAGCCTAAACCCTAAAACCATTAACACTATACCCTAAACAACCCTAAACCCTTAACCCTAAACATTATACCCTAAACCCTAAAACTCTATACAACCTTAAACCCTAAACCTTAAAATATCCTAAATCATAAATCCTGAACAACCCTAAACACTAAATTATAAACAACCCTAAAAAAGCCTAAACAACTCTAAACGCTAAAACCTAAACAACCCTAACCATTAAACAATCTTAAACGCTAAATTCTATACCCTAAACCTAAACCACCCTAAAACTTAAACAATCCTAAACCCTAAACCTTAACCCATAAACCCTAAATTTTAAACCATAAATCTAAGAATAACCATAACCCTAAACCTAACCCTAAACCTAAACCTAACCATAACCCCAACCCTAACCTTAACCCCATAACCCTAACCCTAACCTTAAGCCTAACATAACCCCATAACCCTAACTCTATCCCTAACTCTAACCCTAATACTAACCCTAACCCTAACCCTAACCCTAACCCTAACCCTAACCCTAACCCTAACCACTTAACCTTAATCCCTAAATCCTAAACCCTGAACAACCCTAAATCATAAACCCTGAACAACCCTAAATCATAAACCCTGAATAACCCTAAACACTAACCTCTAAACAACCCTAAACAACCCTAATCACTAAACCATAAACAACCCTAACCACTAAACCCAAAAAACCCTATACCCTAAACCTTAAACACTAAACCCTAAATAACCCTAAACCCTAAACTATTAATACTATACCCTAAACAACACTAAACAATAAACCCAAAACAACCCTAAAACCTAAACCTTAAACACTAAACCTTAAACAACCCTAAACCCTAAACACTAAACCCTAAACAACCCTAAACTTTTAACCCTAAACACTATACCCTAAACAACCCTAAACCTTAAACAATCCTAAACTCTAAACCCTAAACCCTTAACCTAAACCACCCTAAATCTTAAACAATCATAAACCCTTAACCTTAAACCCTAAACACTAAACCCTAAACCCTAAACCTAACAATAACCATAACCCTAACCCTAACCTCTAACCCTTACCCTAACCCTATCCCTAACCCTAATCCTAACCTTAACTATAACCCTAACCCTAACCCTAACCCTAACCCTAACCCTAAACCTAATCCTAACCCCAACCTTAACCCTAATCCTAACCCTAACCCTTACCCTAACCCTAACCGTAACCATAACACTAAACTCTAAACCCTAAACCTAATCCACCCTAAACCTTAAACAATCCTAAACCATAAACCTTAGACCCTAAATCCTAAATCTAACAATAAACCTAAACCTAACCCTAAATCTAACCCTAACCCTAACTCTAACCCTAAACCCTCCCTGACCCTAACCCTAACCCTAACCCTAACCCTAACCCTAACCCTAAACCTAACCCTGACCTTAATCCTAACACTAACCCTATTTCTAATTCTAACCCTAACACTAATCCTAAACTTAAACCTAACCCCCTAATAATAACCCTAACCCTAACACTAACCCTAACCCCTAACCCTAACCCTAACCCAAACCCTAACCTAACCCTAACCCTAAACCTAACCCTAACCCAAACCCTAAAACTAACCCCCTAACTTTTACCCTAACCATAACCCTAACCCTAACCATTACCATAAACCTAACCCTAACCCTAACCCCATCCCTAACCCTAACCCTAACCGTAACCATAACACTAAACTCTAAACCCTAAACCTAATCCACCCTAAACCTTAAACAATCCTAAACCATAAACCTTAAACCCTAAACCCTAAATCTAACAATAAACCTAAACCTAACCCTAAATCTAATCCTAACCCTATCCCTAACCCTAAACCTAAACCTGACCCTAACTCTAACCCTAATCCTAACACTAACCATAACCCTAACCCTAACACTAACCCTAACCTTAACCCTAACTCTAACCCTAACCCTAACCCTAACTCTAACCCTAACCCTAACCCTAACCATAACCATAATACTAAACTCTAAACCCTAAAGCTAATCCACCCTAAACCTTAAACAATCCTAAACCATAACCTTAAACCCTAAACCCTAAATCTAACAATAAACCTAAACCTAACCCTAAATCTAACCCTAACCCTAACCCTAACCCTAAACCTAAACCTGACCCTAACCCTAACCCTAATCCTAACACTAATCATAACCCAAACACTAACCCTAACCCTAACTCTAAACCTAACCCTAAACCTCACACTATCCCTAATCCTAACACTAAACCCTAAACTTTAAATCTAACCCTAACCCTAACACTACCCTTAACCCTAACCCTAACCCTATCCCTAAACCTAACTTTGACCCTAATCCTAACAGTAACCCTATTTCTATTCTAACCCTAACACTAGTCCTAAACTAAAACCTAACCCCCTAATAATAACCCTAACACTAAACCTAACCCTAACCCCAACCCTAACCCTAACCCTAACACTAACCCCTAACCCCTAACACTAACCCTAATCCTAACCCCTAACCCTAACCCTAACCCTAACCCTAACCCTAACCCTAACCTAACCCTAACCCTAACCCTAACCCTAACCCAAACCCTAACACTAACCCCCTAACTTTTACCCTAACCATAACCCTAACCCTAACCATTACCATAAACCTAACCCTAACCCTAACCCCATCCCTAACCCTAACCCTAACCATAACCATAACACTAAACTCTAAACCCTAAACCTAATCCATTCTAAATCTTAAACAATCCTAAACCATAAACCTTAAACCCTAAACCCTAAATCTAACAATAAATCTAAACCTAACTGTAAATCTAACCCTAACACTATCCCTAACCCTAAACCTAACCCTGACCCTAACCCTAACCCTAATCCTAACACTAACCATAACCCTAACCCTAACACTAACCCTAACCTTAACCCTAACCCTAACCCTAACCCTAACCCTAACTCTAACCCTAACCCTAACCCTAACCGTAACCATAATACTAAACTCTAAACCCTAAACCTAATCTATCCTAAACCTTAAACAATCCTAAACCTTAAACCTTAAACCTTAAACCCTAAATCTAACAATAAACCTAAACCTAACCCTAAATCTATCCCTAACCCTAACCCTAACCCTAAACCTAAACCTGACCCTAACCCTAACCCTAATAATAACACTAATCATAACCCAAACACTAACCCTAACCCTAACCCTAAACCTAACCCTAAACCTCACACTATCCCTAATCCTAACACTAAACCCTAAACTTTAAATCTAACCCTAACCCTAACCCTACCCTTAACCCTAACCCTAACCATATCGCTAAACCTAACCCTGACCCTAATCCTAACACTAACCCTATTTCTAATTCTAACCCTAACACTAATCCTAAACTAAAACGTAACCCCCTAATAATAACCCTAACACTAAACCTAACCCTAACCCTAACCCTAACCCTAACCCTAACACTAACCCCTAACCCCTAACACTAACCCTAACCCTAACCCCTAACCCTAACCCTAACCCTAACCCTAACCCTAACCCTATCCCTAACCCTAACCCTTACCCTAACACTAACACTAACCTTAACCCTAACCTAACCTTAACCCTCACCCTAACTTTCACCTTAACCCTAAACCTAACCCTAACACTAACCCTAACACACTAAATCCTAAACCCTAAACCCCGAAAAACCCTAAACACTAATTTAAAGCACCCTAAACCCTAAACTATAAACACTAAACGCTAAAAAACCCTAAACCCTAAACCCTAAACACTAAACCCTAAACAAGCCTAAACCCTAAAACCATTAACACTATACCCTAAACAACCCTAAACCCTTAACCCTAAACATTATACCCTAAAACCTAAAACACTATACAACCTTAAACCCTAAACCTTAAAATATCCTAAATCATAAATCCTGAACAACCCTAAACACTAAATTATAAACAACCCTAAAAAACCCTAAACAACTCTAAACGCTAAAACCTAAACAACCCTAACCATTAAACAATCTTAAACGCTAAATTCTATACCCTAAACCTAAACCACCCTAAAACTTAAACAATTCTAAACCCTAAACCTTAAACCATAAACCCTAAATTTTAAACCATAAATCTAAGAATAACCATAACCCTAACCCTAACCCTAAACCTAAACCTAACCCTAACCCCAACCCTAACCTTAACCCCATAACCCTAACCCTAACCTTAAGCCTAACATAACCACATAACCCTAACCCTAACCCTAACCCTAACCCTAACCCTAACCCTAACCTTAACCCTAACCCTAACCCCTTAACCTTAATCCCTAAATCCTAAACCCTGAACAACCATAAATCCTAAACCCTGAACAACCCTAAATCATAAACTCTGAATAACCCTAAACACTAACCTCTAAACAACCCTAAACAACCCTAATCACTAAACCATAAACAACCCTAAACACTAAACCCTAAACAACCCTATACCCTAACTTTAAACACTAAACCCAAAATAACCCTAAACCCTAAACCATTAACACTATACCCTAAACAACACTAAACACTAAACCCAAAACAACCCTAAAACCTAAACCTTAAACACTAAACCTTAAACAACCCTAAACCCTAAACACTAAACCCTAAACAACCCTAAACTTTAAACCCTAAACACTATACCCTAAACAACCCTAAACCTTAAACAATCCTAAACTCTGAACCCTAAACCCTTAACCTAAACCATCCTAAATCTTAAACAATCCTAAACCATAACCTTAAACCCTAAACACTAAACCCTAAACCCTAAATCTAACAATAACCATAACCCTAACCCTAACCCCTAACCCTTACCCTAACCCTAACCCTAACCCTAATCCTAACCCTAACCCTAACTTTAACCCTAACCCTAACCCTAACCCTAAACCTAATCCTAAACCTAATCCTAACCCTAACCTTAACCCTAATCCTAACCCTAACCCTAACCCTAACCCTAACCCTAACCCTAACCCTAACCCTAAACCTAATCCTAACACTAACCATAACCCAAACACTAACCCCAACCCTAAACCTAAACCTAACCCTAACCCTAAACCTCACACTAACACTAATCCTAACACTAAACCTTAAACTTTAAATCTAACCCTAACCCTAACCCTACCCCTAACCCTAACCCTAACCCTATCCCTAAACCTAACCCTGACCCTAGTCCTAACACTAACACTATTTCTAATTCTAACACTAACACAAATCCTAAATTTAAACCTAACTCCCTAATAATAACCCTAACCCTAAACCTAACCCTAACCCTAACCTTAACTCTAACCCTAACCCTAACCCTATCCTTAACACTAACCTAAACCCTAACCCCCCCAAACCTAACCTTAACCCTAACCCTAACCCTAACCGTAACTCTAACCCTAACCCTAACCGTAACTCTATCCCTAACCCTAACACTAACCCTAACCCTAACCCTAACCCTAACCCTAACCCTAACCCTAACCCTAACCCTAACCCTAACCCTAACTCTAACCCTAACCATAACCATAACACTAAACTCTAAACCCTAAACCTAATCCACCCTAAACCTTAAACAATCCTAAACCATAAACCTTAAACCCTAAACCCTAAATCTAACAATAAACCTAAACCTAACCCTAAATCTAACACTAACCCTAACCGTAAACCTAAACCTACCCCTGACCCTAATCCAAAGTCTAATCCTAAAAATAACCATAACCCAAACAAAGACTAACCCTAACACCAAACCTAACCCTAACCCTAAACCTCACACCTACCCTATCCCTAACCCTAACCCTAACCCTAACCCTAACCCTAACCCTAACACTATCCCTAACCCCTAAAACTAACCCTAACCCTAACCCCTAACCCTAACCCTAACCCTAACCCTAACCCTAACCCTAACCCTAACCCTATCCCTAACCCTAACCCTTATCCTAACACTAACACTAACCTTAACCCTAACCCTAACCTTAACCCTCATCCTAACCCTCACCCTAACCCTAAACCTAACCCTAAAACCCTAAATCCTAAACCCTAAACCCAGAAAAACCCTAAAAACTAATTCCAAAAGCACCCTAAACCCTAAACTCTAAACACTAAACGCTAAAAAACCCTAAACACTAAACCCTAAACACTAAACCCTAAACAAGCCTAAACCCTAAAACCATTAACACTATACCCTAAACAACCCTAAACTCTTAACCCTAAACATTATAGCCTAAACCCTAAAACACTATACAACCTTAAACCCTAAACCTTAAAATATCCTAAATCATAAATCCTGAACAACCCTAAACACTAAATCATAAACAACCCTAAAAAACCCTAAACAACTCTAAACGCTAAAACATAAACAACCCTAAACATTAAACAATCTCAAACGCTAAACCCTATACCCTAAACCTAAACCACCCTAAAACTTAAACAACCCTAAACCCTGAACCTTAAACCATAAACCCTAAATTGTAAACCATAAATCTAAGAATAACCATAACCCTAACCCTAACCCTAAACCTAAACCTAACCCTAACACCAACCCTAAGCTTAACCCCATAACCCTAACCCTAACCTTAAGCCTAACATAACCCCATAACCCTAACTCAAACCCTAACTCTAACCCTAATGCTAACCCTAACCCTAACACTAACCCTAACCCTAACCCCTTAACCTTGATCCCTAAATCCTAAACCCTGAACAACCATAAATCCTAAACCCTGAACAACCCTAAATCATAAACCCTGAATAACCCTAAACACTAACCTCTAAACAACCCTAAACAACACTAATCACTAAACCATAAACAACCCTAAACACTAAAACCTAATCAACCCTATACCCTAAACCTTAAACACTAAACCCTAAATAACCCTAAACCCTAAACCATTAACACTATACCCTAAACAACACTAAACACTAAACCCAAAACAACCCTAAAACCTAAACCTTAAACACTAAACCTTAAACAATCCTGAACCCTAAACACTAAATCCTAAACAACCCTAAACTTTTAACCCTAAACACTATACCCTAAAAAACCCTAAACCTTAAACAATCCTAAACTCTAAACCCTAAACCCTTAACCTAAACCACCCTAAATCTTAAACAATCATAAACCCTAAACCTTAAACCCTAAACACTAAACCCTAAATCCTAAACCTAACAATAACCATAACCCTAACCCTAATCCCTAACCCTTACCCTAACCCTAACTCTAACCCTAATCCTAACCCTAACCCTAACCCTAACCCTAACCCTAACCCTAACCCTAAACCTAATCCAAACCCTAATCTTAACCCTAATCCTAACCCTAACCCTAACCCTAACCCTAACCGTAACCATAACACTAAACTCTAAACCCTAAACCTAATCCACCCTAAACCTTAAACAATCCTAAACCATAAACCTTAGTTAGACCCTAAATCCTAAATCTAACAATAAACCTAAACCTAACCATAAATCTAACCCTAAACCTAACCCTAACCCTAAACCCTCCCTGACCCTAACCCTAACCCTAACCCTAACCCTAACCCTAAACCTAACCCTGACCCTAATCCTAACACTAACCCTATTTCTAATTCTAACCCTAACAATAATCCTAAACTTAAACCTAACCCCCTAATAATAACCCTAACCCTAACACTAACCCTAACCCCTAACCCTAACCCTAAACCTAACCCTAACCCTAACCTAACCCTAACCCTAACCCTAACCCTAACCCTAACACTAACCCCTAACCCTTATCCTAACCCTAACCCTAACCCTAACCATTACCCTAACCCTAACCCTAACCCTAACCCTAACACTAACCGTAACCATAACACTAAACTCTAAACCCTAAACCTAATCCACCCTAAACCTTAAAAAATCCTAAACCATAAACCTTAAACCCTAAACCCTAAATCTAACAATAAACCTAAACCTGACCCTAAATCTAACCCTAACCCTAACCCTAACCCTAAACCTAACCCTGACCCTAACCCTAACACTAATCCTAACACTAACCATAACCCTAACCCTAACCCTAACCCTAACCTTAACCCTAACCCTAACCCTAACCCTAACCCTAACCCTAACCTTAACCTTAACCTAAACCCTAACCCCCCCAACCCTAACCTTAACCCTAACCCTAACCCTAACCGTAACTCTAACCCTAACCCTAACCGTAACTCTATCCCTAACCCTAACACTAACCCTAACCCTAACCCTAACCCTAACCCTAACCCTTAACCTAATCCTAACCCTAACCTTAACCCTAATCCTAACCTTAACCCTAACCCTAACCGTAACCATAACACTAAACTCTAAACCCTGAACCTAATCCACCCTAAAACTTAAACAATCCTAAACCATAAACCTTAGACCCTAAATCCTAAATCTAACAATAAACCTAAACCTAACCCTAAATCTAACCCTAACCCTAACCCTAACCCTAAACCCTCCCTGACCCAAACCCTAACCCTAACCCTAACCCTAACCCTAAACCTAACCTTGACCCTAATCCTAACACTAACCTTATTTCTAATTCTAACCCTAACAATAATCCTAAACTTAAACCTAACCCCCAATAATAACCCTAACCCTAACACTAACCCTAACCCCTAACCCTAACCCTAAACCTAACCCTAACCCTAACCTAATCCTAACCCTAACCCTAACCCTAACACTAACCCCTAACCCTTATCCTAACCCTAACCCTAACCCTAACCATTACCCTAACCCTAACCCTAACCCTAACCCTAACCCTAACCCTAACACTAACCGTAACCATAAAACTAAACTCTAAACCCTAAACCTAATCCACCCTAAACCTTAAAAAATCCTAAACCATAAACCTTAAACCCTAAACCCTAAATCTAACAATAAACCTAAACCTGACCCTAAATCTAACCCTAACCCTAACCCTAACCCTAAACCTAACCCTGACCCTAACCCTAACACTAATCCTAACACTAACCATAACCCTAACCCTAACCCTAACCCTAACCTTAACCCTAACCCTAACCCTAACCATAACCCTAACCCTAACCTTAACCTTAACCTAAACCCTAACCCCCCCAACCCTAACCTTAACCCTAACCCTAACCCTAACCGTAACTCTAACCCTAACCCTAACCGTAACTCTATCCCTAACCCTAACACTAACCCTAACCCTAACCCTAACCCTAACCCTAACCCTTAACCTAATCCTAACCCTAACCTTAACCCTAATACTAACCTTAACCCTAACCCTAACCGTAACCATAACACTAAACTCTAAACCCTAAACCTAATCCACACTAAAACTTAAACAATCCTAAACCATAAACCTTAGACCCTAAATCCTAAATCTAACAATAAACCTAAACCTAACCCTAAATCTAACCCTAACCCTAACCCTAACCCTAAACCCTCCCTGACCCTAACCCTAACCCTAACCTAACCCTAACCCTAAACCTAACCTTGACCCTAATCCTAACACTAACCCTATTTCTAATTCTAACCCTAAAAATAATCCTAAACTTAAACCTAACCCCCTAATAATAACCCTAACCCTAACACTAAACCTAACCGATAACCCTAACCCTAAACCTAACCCTAACCCTAACCTAACCCTAACCCTAACCCTAACCCTAACACTAGCCCCTAACCCTTACCCTAACCCTAACCCTAACCCTAACCCTAACCATTACCCTAACCCTAACCCTAACCCTAACCCTAACCCTAACCCTAAACCTAACACTAAACGTAACCATAACACTAAACTCTAAACCCTAAACCTAATCCACCCTAAACCTAAAAAAATCCTAAACCATAAACCTTAAACCCTAAACCCTAAATCTAACAATAAACCTAAACCTGACCCTAAATCTAACCCTAAAACTAACCCTAACCCTAAACCTAACCCTGACCCTAACCCTAACCCTAATCCTAACACTAACCATAACCCTAACCCTAACCCTAACACTAACCTTAACCCTAACCCTAACACTAACCCTAACCCTATTCCTAACCCTAACACTAACACTAACCCTAACCCTAACCCCTTAACCTTAATCCCTAAATCCTAAACCCTGAACAACCATAAATCCTAAACCCTGAAAACCCTAAATCATAAACCCTGAATAACCCTAAACACTAACCTCTAAACAACCCTAAACAACCCTAATCACTAAACCATAAACAACCCTAAACACTAAACCCTAAAACCTAAACCTAACAATAACCATAACACTAACCATAACCCCTAACCCTTACCCTAACCCTAACCCTAACCCTAACCCTAACCCTAACCTTAACCCTAACCATAACCCTAATCCTAAACCTAACCCTAACCCTAACACAAACCCTAACCCTAAACCTAACCCTAACCCTAACCGTAACCATAACACTAAACTCTAAACCCTAAACCTAATCCACCCTAAACCTTAAACAATCCTAAACGACAAACCTTAAACCCTAAACCCTAAATCTAACAATAAACCTAAACCTAACCCTAAATCTAACCCTAACCCTAACCCTAACCCTAAACCTAATCCTAACACTAACCATAACCCAAACACTAACCCTAACCCTAACCCTAAACCTAACCCTAACCCTAAACCACACACTAACCCTAATCCTAACACTAAAACTTAAACTTTAAATCTAACCCTAACCCTAACCCTACCCCTAACCCTAACCCTAACCCTATCCCTAAACCAAACCTGACCCTAATCCTAACACTAACCCTATATCTAATTCTAACCCTAACACTAATCCTAAATTTAAACCTAACTCCCTAATAATAACACTAACCCTAAACCAAAACCTAACCCTAACCCTAACCCTAACCTTAACCCTAACCCTAACCCTAACCCTAACCCTAACCTAAACCCTAACCCCCCCCAACCCTAACCTTAACCCTAACCCTAACCCTAACCCTAACACTAACACTAACCCTAACCTTACCCTAACACTAACCCTAACCCTAACTCTAACCCTAACCCTAACCCTAACCCTAAACCTAACCGTAACCATAACACTAAACTCTAAACCCTAAACCTAATCCACCCTAAACCTTAAACAATCCTAAACCATAAACCTTAAACCCTAAACCCTAAATCTAACAATAAACCTAAACCTAACCCTAAATCTAACACTAACCCTAACCGTAAACCTAAACCTACCCCAAACCCTAATCCAAAGCCTAGTCCTAACAATAACCATAACCCAAACAAAGACTAACCCTAACCCTAAACCTAACACTAACCCTAAACCTCACACTAACCCTATCCCTAACCCTAACCCTAACCCTAACCCTAACCCTAACCCTAACCCTAACACTATCCCTAACCCTAACCCTTATCCTAACACTAACACTAACCTTAACCCTAACCCAAACCTTAACCCTCACCCTAACCCTCACCCTAACCCTAAACCTAACTTTAAAACCCTAAATCCTAAACCCTAAACCCAGAAAAACCCTAAACACTAATTCCAAAAGCACCCTAAACCCTAAACTATAAACACTAAACGCTAAAAAACCCTAAACCCTAAACCCTAAAAACTAAACCCTAAACAAGCCTAAACCCTAAAACCATTAACACTATACCCTAAACAACCCTAAACTCTTAACCCTAAACATTATAGCCTAAACCCTAAAACACTATACAACCTTAAACCCTAAACCTTAAAATATCCTAAATCATAAATCCTGAACAACCCTAAACACTAAATCATAAACAACCCTAAAAAAACCTAAACATCTCTAAACGCTAAAACATAAACAACCCTAAACATTAAACAATCTTAAACGCTAAACCCTATACCCTAAACCTAAACCACCCTAAAACTTAAACAATCCTAAACCCTAAACCTTAAACCATAAACCCTAAATTTTAAACCATAAATCTAAGAATAACCATAACCCTAACCCTAACCCTAAACCTAAACCTAACACTAACCCCAACCCTAACCTTAACCCCATAACCCTAAC
>NC_137980.1:60939273-60941773 GCF_963924665.1 Micromys minutus | reverse complement strand
TAACCCTAACCCTAACCCTATTCCTAACCCTAAACCTAACCCTAACCCTAACCCTAACCATAACCTAACCCTAACCCTAACCATAACCCTAACCCAAACCCTAAAACTAACCCCCTAATTTTACCCTAACCCTAACCCTAACCGTAACCCTAACCATTACCATAAACCTAACCCTAACCCTAACCCCATCCCTAACCCTAACCCTAACCGTAACCATAACAGTAAACTCTAAACCCTAAACCTAATCCACCCTAAACCTTAAACAATCCTAAACCATAAACCTTAAACCCTAAACCCTAAATCTAACAATAAATCTAAACCTAACCCTAAATCTAACCCTAACCCTATCCCTAACCCTAAACCTAACCCTGACCCTAACCCTAACCCTAATCCTAACACTAACCATAACCCTAACCCTAACACTAACCCTAACCTTAACCCTAACCCTAACCCTAACCCTAACCCTAACTCTAACCCTAACCCTAACCCTAACCGTAACCATAATACTAAACTCTAAACCCTAAACCTAATCTACCCTAAACCTTAAACAATCCTAAACCTTAAACCTTAAACCGTAAACTCTAAATCTAACAATAAACCTAAACCTAACCCTAAATCTATCCCTAACCCTAACCCTAACCCTAAACCTAAACCTGACCCTAACCCTAACCCTAATAATAACACTAATCATAACCCAAACAGTAACCCTAACCCTAAACCTAAACCTAACCCTAAAACTCACACTATCCCTAATCCTAACACTAAACACTAAACTATAAATCTAACCCTAACCCTAACCCTACCCTTCACCCTAACCCTAACCATATCGCTAAACCTAACCCTGACCCTAATCCTAACACTAACCCTATTTCTAATTCTAACCCTAACACTAATCCTAATCTAAAACGTAACCCCCTAATAATAACCCTAACACTAAACCTAACCCTAACCCTAACCCTAACCCTAACACTAACCCCTAACCCCTAACACTAACCCTAACCCTAACCCCTAACCCTAACCATAACCCAAACCCTAATCTTAACCCTAACCCTAACCCTAACCCTAACCCTATCCCTAACCCTAACCCTTACCCTAACACTAACACTAACCTTAACCCTAACCCTAACCTTAACCCTCACCCTAACCCTCACCTTAACCCTAAACCTAACCCTAACCCTAACCCTAACACCCTAAATCCTAAACCCTAAACCCCGAAAAACCCTAAACACTAATTCCAAAGGCACCCTAAACCCTTAACCCTAAACATTATACCCTAAACCCTAAAACACTATACAACCTTAAACCCTAAACCTTAAAATATCCTTAATCATAAATCCTGAACAACCCTTAACACTAAATCATAAACAACCCTAAAAAACCCTAAACAACTCTAAACGCTAAAACCTAAACAACCCTAAACATTAAACAATCTTAAACGCTAAACCCTATACCCTAAACCTAAACCACCCTAAAACTTAAACAATCCTAAACCCTAAACCTTAAACCATAAACCCTAAATTTTAAACCATAAATCTAAGAATAACCATAACCATAACCCTAACCCTAAACCTAAACCTAACCCTAACCCCAACCCTAACCTTAACCCCATAACCCTAACCCTAACCTTAAGCCTAACATAACCCCATAACCCTAACTCTAAGCCTAACTCTAACCCTAACGCTAACCCTAACCCTAACCCCTTAACCTTAATCCCTAAATCCTAAACCCTGAACAACCATAAATCCTAAACCCTGAACAACCCTAAATCATAAACCCTGAATAACCCTAAACACTAACCTCTAAACAACTCTAAACAACCCTAATCACTAAACCATAAACAACCCTAAACACTAAACCCTAAACAACCCTATACCCTAAACCTTAAACACTAAACCCTAAATAACCCTAAACCCTAAACCATTAACACTATACCCTAAACAACACTAAACATTAACCCAAAACAACCCTAAAACCTAAACCTTAAACACTAAAACTTAAACAACCCTAAACCCTAAACACTAAAGCCTAAACAACCCTAAACTTTTAACCCTAAACACTATACCCTAAACAACCCTAAACCTTAAACAATCCTAAACTCTAAACCCTAAACCCTTAACCTAAACCACCCTAAATCTTAAACAATCCTAAACCCTAAACCTTAAACCCTAAACACTAAACCCTAAATCCTAAACCTAACAATAACCATAACCCTAACCCTAACCCCTAACCCTTACCCTAACCCTAACTCTAACCCTAATCCTAAACCTAACCCTAACCCTAACCCTTACCCTAACCCTAACCCTAACCCTAACCCTAACCCTAAACCTAACCCTAACCCTAACCTTAACCCTAATCCTAACCCTAACCCTATCCCTAACCCTAACCGTTACCATAACACTAAACTCTAAACCCTAAACCTAATCCACCCTAAACCTTAAACAATCCTAAACCATAAACTTTAGACCCTAAATCCTAAATCTAACAATAAACCTAAACCTAA
>NC_137980.1:60881773-60934273 GCF_963924665.1 Micromys minutus | reverse complement strand
CCTAACCCTAACCCTAACCCTAACTCTAACCCTAACCCTAACCCTAACCGTAACCATAATACTAAACTCTAAACCCTAAACCTAATCCACCCTAAACTTTAAACAATCCTAAACCATAAACCTTAAACCCTAAACCCTAAATCTACAATAAACCTAAACCTAACCCTAAATCTAACCCTTAACCTAACCCTAACCCTAAACCTAAACCTGACCCTAACCCTATCCCTAATCCTAACACTAATCATAACCCAAACACTAACCCTAACCCTAACCCTAAACCTAACCCTAAACCTCACACTATCCCTAATCCTAACACTAAACCCTAAACTTTAAATCTAACCCTAACCCTAACCCTACCTTTAACACTAACCCTAACCCTATCCCTAAACTTAACCCTGACCCTAATCCTAACACTAACCCTATTGCTAATTCTAACCCTAACACTAATCCTAAACTAAAACCTAACCCCCTAATAATAACCCTAACACTAAACCTAACCCTAACCCTAACCCCAACCCTATCCCTAACCCTAACCCTTACCCTAACACTAACACTAACCTTAACCCTAACCCTAACCTTAACCCTCACCCTAACCCTCACCTTAACCCTAAACCTAACCCTAACACTAACCCTAACACCCTAAATCCTAAACCCTAAACCCCGAAAAACCCTAAACACTAATTTAAAGCACCCTAAACCCTAAACTATAAACACTAAACGCTAAAAAAACCCTAAACCCTAAACCCTAAACACTAAACCCTAAACAAGCCTAAACCCAAAAACCATTAACACTATACCCTAAACAACCCTAAACCCTTAACCCTAAACATTATACCCTAAACCCTAAAACACTATACAACCTTAATTCTAAACCTTAAAATATCCTAAATCATAAATACTGAACAACCCTAAACACTAAATTATAAACAACCCTAAAAAACCCTAAACAACTCTAAACGCTAAAACCTAAACAACCCTAACCATTAAACAATCTTAAACGCTAAATTCTATACCCTAAACCTAAACCACCCTAAAACTTAAACAATCCTAAACCCTAAACCTTAAACCATAAACCCTAAATTTTAAACCATAAATCTAAGAATAACCATAACCCTAACCCTAACCCTAAACCTAAACCTAACCCTAACCCCAACCCTAACCTTAACCCTATAACCCTAACCCTAACCTTAAGCCTAACATAACCCCATAACCCTAACTCTAACCCTAACTCTTACCCTAATGCTAACCCTAACCCTAACCCTAACCCTAACCCCTTAACCTTAATCCCTAAATCCTAAACCCTGAACAACCATAAATCCTAAACCCTGAACAACCCTAAATCATAAACCCTGAATAACCCTAAACACTAACCTCTAAACAACCCTAAACAACCCTAATCACTAAACCATAAACAACCCTAAACACTAAACCCTAAACATCCCTATACCCTAAACCTTAAACACTAAACTTTAAATAACCCTAAACCCTAAACCATTAACACTATACCCTAAACAACACTAAACACTAAACCCAAAACAACCCTAAAACCTAAACCTTAAACACTAAACCTTAAACAACCCTAAACCCCAAACACTAAACCCTAAACAACCCTAAACTTTCAACCCTAAACACTATACCCTAAAGAACCCTAAACTTTAAACAATTCTAAACTCTAAACCCTAAACCCTTAACCTAAACCACCCTAAATCTTAAACAATCCTAAACCCTGAACCTTAAACCCTAAACACTAAACCCTAAACCCTAAACCTAACAATAACCATAACCCTAACCCTAACCCTAACCCCTAACCCCTAACACTAACCCTAACCCTAACCCCTAACCCTAACCCTAACCCTAACCCTAACCTTACCCTAACCCTAACCGTAACCCTAACCCTAACCCTAACCCTAACCTTAACCCTAACCCTAACCTTAACCCTAACCTTAACCCTAACCCCTAACCCTTACCCTAACCCTAACCCTAACCCTAACCCTAACCCTAAACCTAACCCTAACCCTAACCCTAACCGTAACCCTAACCCTAACCCTAACCCTAACCCTAACCCTAACCCTAACCCTAACCCTAACTCTAACCCTAAATCTAACCCTAAACCTCACACTATCCCTAATCCTAACACTAAACCCTAAACTTTAAATCTAACCCTAACCCTAACCCTACCCTTAACCCTAACCCTAACTCTATCCCTAAACCTAACCCTGACCCTAATCCTAACACTAACCCTATTTCTAATTCTAACCCTAACACTAATCCTAAACTAAAACCTAACCCCCTAATAATAACCCTAACACTAAACCTAACCCTAACCCTAACCCTAACCCTAACACTAACACTAACGCCTAACCCCTAACACTAACCCTAACCCTAACCCCTAACCCTAACCCTAACCCTATCCCTAACCCTAACCCTTACCCTAACACTAACACTAACCTTAACCCTCACCCTAACCCTCACCTTAACCCTAAACCTAACCCTAACACTAACCCTAACACCCTAAATCCTAAACCCTAAACCCCGAAAAACCCTAAACACTAATTCCAAAAGCACCCTAAACCCTAAACTATAAACACTAAACGCTAAAAAACCCTAAACCCTAAACCCTAAACACTAAACCCTAAACAAGCCTAAACCCTAAAACCATTAACACTATACCCTAACCAACCCTAAACCCTTAACCCTAAACAGTATACCCTAAACAGTAAAACAATATACAACCTTAAACCCTAAACCTTAAAATATCCTAAATCATAAATCCTGAACAACCCTAAACACTAAATTATAAACAACCCTCAAAAACCCTAAACAGCTCTAAACGAAAAAACCTAAACAACCCTAACCATTAAACAATCTTAAACGCTAAATTCTATACCCTAAACCTAAACCACCCTAAAACTTAAACAATCCTAAACCCTAAACCTTAAACCATAAGCCCTAAATTTTAAACCATAAATCTAAAAATAACCATAACCCTAACCCTAACACTAAACTTAAACCTAACCCTAACCACAACCCTAACCTTAACCCCATAACCCTAACCTTAAGCCTAACATAACCACATAACCCTAACCCTAACCCTCATTCTAACCCTAACCCTAACCCTAACCCTAACCCTAACCCTAACCCTAACCCTAACCCTAACCCTAACCCCTAACCCCTAACATTAACCCTAACCCTAACCTTAAGCCTAACATAACCCCATAACCCTAACTCTAAACCTAACTCTAACCCTAATGCTAACCCTAACACTAACACTAACCCTAACCCTAACACCTTATCCTTAATCCCCCAAGGGCCCTAAACAACGGCCCTACCAACGGCCCTAGCAACGGCCCTAGCAACGGCCCTAGCAACGGCCCTAGCAACGGCCCTAACAAGGGCCCTAACCACGGCCGTAGCAACGGCCCTAGCAACGGCCCTAACAACGCCCCTAGCAACGGCCCTAGCAACGGCCCTAGCAACGGCCCTAACAAGGGCCCTAGCAACGGCCCAAACAAGGGCCCTAACAAAGGCCCTAACAACGGCCCTAGCAACGGCCCTAGCAACGGCCCTAACAAGGGCCCTAACAACGGCCCAAACAAGGGCCCTAACAACGGCCCAAACAAGGGCCCTAACAATGGCCCTCACAACGGCCCTAGCAACGGCCCTAGCAACGGCCATACCAAGTGCCCTAGCAACGGACCTAACAAGGGCCCTAGCAACGGCCCTAGCAACGGCCCTAGCAATGGCCCTAGCAACGGCCCTAACAAGGGCCCTAGCAACGGCCCGAGCAACGGCCCTAGCAACGGCCCAAACAAGGGCTCTAGCAACGGCCCAAACAAGAGCCCTAGCAACGGCCCTAACAACGGCCCTAGCAACGGCCCTAATAAGGGCCCTAACAACGGCCCTAACAAGGGCCCTAACAACGGCCCTAGCAACGGCCCTAGCAACAGCTTTAGCAAAGGCCCTAACAAACGTACCTAGCAACGGCCCTAACCAGGGCCCTAGCAACGGCCCTAGCAACGGCCCTAACAACGGCCCTAGCAATGGCCCTAACAAGGGCCCTAGCAACGTCCCTAACAAAGGCCCTTGCAACGGCCCTAGCAACGGCCCTAGCAACGGCCCTAGCAATGGCCCTAGCAACGGCCCTAAAAACGGCCTTAGCAACGGCCCTAACAAGGGCCCTAGCAACGGGCCTAACTAGGGCCCTAGCAACGGCCCTAGAAACGGCCCTACCAAAGGCCCTAGCAACGGCCCTAACAAGGGCCCAAACAAAGGCCCTAACAACGGCCCTAACAACGGCCCTAGCAACGGCCCTAGCAACAGCCATAGCAACGGCCCTAACAAGGGCCCTAACAACGGCTCTAACAAAAGCCCTAGCAACGGCCCTAACAAGGGCCCTAACAACGGCCCTAGCAACGGCCCTAACAACGGCCCTAGCAACAACCCTAACAACGGCCCTAGCAACGGCCCTAGCAACGGCCCTAACAAGGGCCCTAAAAACGACCCTTGCAACGGCCGTAGCAACGGCCCTAGCAACGGCCCTAACAACGGCCCTATCAACGGCCCTAACAACGGCCCTTGCAACGGCCCTAGCAACGGCCCTAACAACGGCCCTAGCAATGGCTCTAACAACGGCCCAAGCAACGGCACTAACAACGGCCCTTGCAACTGCCCTAACAAAAGCCCTTGCACTGGCCCTAGCAACGGCCCTAGCAACGGCCCTAGCAACGGCCCTAGCAATGGCCCTAGCAAAGGCCCTAGCAACGGCCCTAACAAGGGCCCTAACAACGGCCCTAACAATGGCCCTAGCAACGGCCCTAGCAACGGGCCTAACAATGGCCCTAGCAACGGCCCTAAGAACGGCCCTAGCAACGGCCGTAACAACGGCCCTAGCAACGGCCCTAACAAGGGCCCTAGCAACGGCCCTAGCAACGGCCCTAGCAACGGCCCTAAAAATGGCCCTAGCAACGGCCCTAGCAACGGCCCTAGCAACGGACCTAACAACGGCCCTAGCAACGGCCCTAGCAACGGCCCTAGCAACGGCCCTAGCAACGGCCCTAGCAACGGCCCTAGCAACGGCCCAAGCAACGGCCCTAGCAACGGCCCTAACAAGGGCCCTAGCAACGGCCCTAGCAACGGCCGTAACAACGGCCCTTGAAACAGCCCTAGGAACAACCCTAGCAACGGCCCTAGCAACGGCCCTAGCAACGGCCCTAACAACGGCCCTAGCAACGGCCCTAAGAAGGGCCCTAGCAACGGCCCTAGCAACGGCCCTAGCAACGGCCCTAGCAACGGCCCTAGCAAAGGCCCTAGCAACGGCCCTAGCAACGGCCCTAGCAACGGCCCTAACAAGGGCCCTAGCAACGGCCCTAACAAGGGCCCTAGCAACGGCCCTAGCAACGGCACTACCAACGGCCCTAGCTACGGCCCTAGCAACGGCCCTAACAAGGGCCCTAGCAATGGCCCTAGCAACGGCCCTAACAAGGGCCCTAGCAACGGCCTTAGCAACGGCCCTAAAAAGGGCCCTAGCAACGGCCCTAACAACGGCCCTTGCAATGGCCCTAGCAAAGGCCCTAGCAACGGCCCTAACGACGGCCCTAGCAACGGCCCTAGCAACGGCCCTAACAAGGGCCCTAGCAACGGCCCTAGCAACGGCCCTAGCAACGGACCTAACAACGGCCGTAGCAACGGCCCTAGCAACGGCCTAGCAACGGCCCTAAAAAGGGCCCTAGCAACGGCCCTAACAATGGCCCTTGCAACGGCCCTAGCAACGGCCCTAACAAGGGCCCTAGCAACGGCCCTAACAAGGGCCCAAGTAACGGCCATAACAAGAGCCCTAGCAACGGCCCTAGCAACGGCCCTAGAAACGGCCCTAGCAACGGCCCTAGCAATGGCCCTAACAAGGGCCCTAGCAACGGCCCTAGCAACGGCCCTAACAATGGCCCTAGCAACGGCCCTAACAACGGCCCTAGAAACGGCCCTAGGAACAACCCTAGCAACGGCCCTAGCAACGGCCCTAGCAACGGCCCTAACAACGGCCCTAGAAACGGCCCTAACAAGGGCCCTAGCAACGGCCCAAACAAGGGCCCTAGCAACGGCCCAAACAAGGGCCCTAGCAACGGCCCTAACAACGGCCCTAGCAACGGCCGTAACAAGGGCCCTAGCAACGGCCCTAACAACGGCCCTAGGAACGGCCCTAACAACGGCCCTAGCAACGGCCCTAGCAACGGCCCTAGCAACGGCCCTAAAAAGGGCCCTAGCAACGGCCCTAACAAGGGCCCTAGCAACGGCCCTAACAACGGCCCTAGGAACGGCCCTAACAACGGCCCTAGCAACGGCCCTAGCAACGGCCCTAGCAACGGCCCTAAAAAGGGCCCTAGCAACGGCCCTAGCAACGGCCCTAGCTACGGCCCTAGCAACGGCCCTAACAAGGGCCCTAGCAACGGCCCTAGCAACGGCCCTAGCAACGGCCCTAACAAGGGCCCTAGCAACTGCCCTAGCAACGGCCCTAGCAACGGACCTAACAACGGCCGTAGCAACGGCCCTAGCAACGGCCCTAGCAACGGCCCTAAAAAGGGCCCTAGCAACGGCCCTAGCAATGGCTTTAACAACGACCCTAGCAACGGCCCTAGCAACGGCCGTAACGACGGTTCTAAGAACGGCGCTAGCAACGGCCCTAGCAACGGCCCTAGCAACGGCCCTAGCTACGGCCCTAGCTACGGCCCTAGCAACGGCCCTAACAAGGGCCCTAGCAACGGCCCTAGCAACGGCCCTAGCAACGGCCCTAGCAACGGCCCTAGCAACGGCCCTTGCAACGGCCCTAGCAACGGCCCTAGCAACGGCCCTAGCAACGGCCCTAGCAACGGCCCTAGCAAAGGCGCTAGCAACGGCCCTAGCAACGGCCCTAGCAACGGCCCTAACAAGGGCCCTAGCAAAGGCCCTAACAAGGGCCCTAGCAACGGCCCTAGCAACGGCCCTACCAACGGCCCTAGCTACGGCCCTAGCAACGGCCCTAACAAGGGCCCTAACAAGGGCCCTAGCAACGGCCCTAGCAACGGCCCTAGCAAAGGCCCTAGCAACGGCCCTAACAAGGGCCCTAAAAAGGGCCCTAGCAACGGCCCTAACAACGGCCCTTGCAATGGCCCTAGCAAAGGCCCTAGCAACGGCCCTAACGACGGCCCTAGCAACGGCCCTAGCAACGGCCCTAACAAGGGCCCTAGCAACGGCCCTAGCAACGGCCCTAGCAACGGACCTAACAACGGCCGTAGCAACGGCCCTAGCAACGGCCCTAGCAACGGCCCTAAAAAGGGCCCTAGCAACGGCCCTAAAAAGGGCCCTTGCAACGGCCCTAGCAACGGCCCTAACAAGTGCCCTAGCAACGGCCCTAACAAGGGCCCTAGCAACGGCCCTAACAAGGGCCCAAGTAACGGCCATAACAAGAGCCCTAGCAACGGCCCTAACAACGGCCCTAGGAACGGCCCTAAAAAGGGCCCTAGCAACGGCCCTAACAACGGCCTTTGCAACGGCCCTAGCAACGGCCCTAGCAACGGCCCTAGAAACGGCCCTAGCAACGGCCCTAGCAATGGCCCTAACAAGGGCCCTAGCAACGGCCCTAACAAGGGCCCTAGCAACGGACCTAGCAACGGCCCTAACAAGGGCCCTAGCAACGGCCCTAGCAACGGCCCTAGCAACGGCCCTAGCAACGGCCCTAGCAACGGCCCTAACAAAGACCCTAGCAACGGCCCTAGCAACGGACCTAACAACAGCCCTAGCAATGGCCCTAGCAACGGCCCTAGCAACGCCCCAAGCAACGGCCCTAGCAACGGCCCTAGCAACGGCTTTAGAAACGGCCCTAGCAACGGCGTTAGCAACGGCCCTAACAAGGGCCCTAACAACGGCCCTAACAACAGCCCTAGCAACGGCCCTTGCAACGGCCCTAACAAAGGCCCTAGCAACGGCCCTAACAAGGGCCCTAGCAACGGCCCTAGCAACGGCCCTAGCAACGGCCCTAGCAACGGCCCTAGCAACGGCCCTAACAAGGGCCCTAGCAACTGCCCTAGCAACGGCCCTAGCGACGGACCTAACAACGGCCGTAGCAACGGCCCTAGCAACGGCCCTAGCAACGGCCCTAAAAAGGGCCCTAGCAACGGCCCTAGCAACGGCCGTAACGACGGCCCTAAGAACGGCCCTAGCAACGGCCCTAGTAACGGCCCTAAAAAGGGTCCTAGCAACGGCCCTAGCAACGGCCCTAGCAACGGCCCTAGCTACGGCACTAGCAACGGCCCTAACAAGGGCCCTAGCAACGGCCCTAGCAACGGCCCTAGCAACGGCCTTAGCAACGGCCCTAGCAACGGCCCTTGCAACGGCCCTAGCAACGACACTAGCTACGGCCCTAGCAACGGCCCTAGCAACGGCCCTAGCAAAGGCCCTAGCAACGGCCCTAACAATGGCCCTAGCAACGGCCCTAACAAGGGCCCTAGCAACGGCCCTAACAAGGGCCCTAGCAACGGCCCTAGCAACGGCCCTACCAACGGCCCTAGCTACGGCCCTAGCAACGGCCCTAACAAGGGCCCTAGCAACGGCCTTAGCAACGGCCCTAGCAACGGACCTAACAACGGCCATAGCAATGGCCCTAGCAACGGCCCTAGCAACGGCCCTAAAAAGGGCCCTAGCAACGGCCCTAACAACGGCCCTTGCAATGGCCCTAGCAAAGGCCCTAGCAACGGCCCTAACGACGGCCCTAGCAACGGCCCTAGCAACGGCCCTAACAAGGGCCCTAGCAACGGCCCTAGCAACGGCCCTAGCAACGGACCTAACAACGGCCGTAGCAACGGCCCTAGCAACGGCCCTAGCAACGGCCCTAAAAAGGGCCCTAGCAACGGCCCTAACAATGGCCCTTGCAACGGCCCTAGCAACGGCCCTAACAAGGGCCCTAGCAACGGCCCTAACAAGGGCCCTAGCAACGGCCCTAACAAGGGCCCTAGCAACGGCCCTAACAAGAGCCCTAGCAACGGCCCTAGCAACGGCCCTAACAAGGGCCCTAGCAACGGCCCTAGCAACGGTCCTAGCAACGGCCCTAGCAACGGCCCTAACAAGGGCCCTAGCAACGGCCCTAGAAACGGCCCTAGCAACGGCCCTAGCAATGGCCCTAACAAGGGCCCTAGCAACGGCCCTAGCAACGGCCCTAACAACGCCCCTAGCAACGGCCCTAACAATGGCCCTAGCAACGGCCCTAAAAACGGCCCTAGAAACGGCCCTAGGAACAACCCTAGCAACGGCCCTAGCAACGGCCCTAGCAACGGCCCTAACAACGGCCCTAGCAACGGCCCTAACAAGGGCCCTAGAAACGGCCCAAACAAGGGCCCTAGCAACGGCCCTAACAACGGCCCTAGCAACAGCCCTAACAAGGTCCCTAGCAACGGCCCTAACAAGGGCCCTAGCAACGGCCCAAACAAGGGCCCTAGCAACGGCCCTAACAACGGCCCTAGCAACGGACCTAACAAGGGCCCTAGCAACGGCCCTAGCAACGGCCCTAGAAACGGCCCTAGCAACGGCCCTAGCAATGGCCCTAACAAGGGCCCTAGCAACGGCCCTAGCAACGGCCCTAACAACGGCCCTAGCAACGGCCCTAACAATGGCCCTAGCAACGGCCCTACAACGGCCCTAGAAACGGCCCTAGGAACAACCCTAGCAACGGCCCTAGCAACGGCCCTAGCAACGGCCCTAACAACGGCACTAGCAACGGCCCTAACAAGGGCCCTAGCAACGGCCCAAACAAGGGCCCTATCAACGGCCCTAACAACGGCCCTAGCAACGGCCCTAAAAGGGCCCTAGCAACGGCCCTAACAAGGGCCCTAGCAACGGCCCAAACAAGGGCCCTAGCAACGGCCCAAACAAGGGCCCTAGCAACGGCCCTAGCAACGGTCCTAGCAACGGCCCTAGCAACGGCCCTAACAAGGGCCCTAGCAACGGCCCTAGAAACGGCCCTAGCAACGGCCCTAGCAATGGCCCTAACAAGGGCCCTAGCAACGGCCCTAGCAACGGCCCTAACAACGGCCCTAGCAACGGCCCTAACAATGGCCCTAGCAACGGCCCTAAAAACGGCCCTAGAAACGGCCCTAGGAACAACCCTAGCAACGGCCCTAGCAACGGCCCTAGCAACGGCCCTAACAACGGCCCTAGCAACGGCCCTAACAAGGGCCCTAGCAACGGCCCAAACAAGGGCCCTAGCAACGGCCCTAACAAGGGCCCTAGCAACGGCCCTAGCAACGGCCCTAGCAACGGACCTAACAATGGCCGTAGCAACGGCCCTAGCAACGGCCCTAGCAACGGCCCTAAAAAGGGCCCTAGCAACGGCCCTAACAATGGCCCTTGCAACGGCCCTAGCAACGGCCCTAACAAGGGCCCTAGCAACGGCCCTAACAAGGGCCCTAGCAACGGCCCTAACAAGGGCCCTAGCAACGGCCCTAACAAGAGCCCTAGCAACGGCCCTAGCAACGGCCCTAACAAGGGCCCTAGCAACGGCCCTAGCAACGGTCCTAGCAACGGCCCTAGCAACGGCCCTAACAAGGGCCCTAGCAACGGCCCTAGAAACGGCCCTAGCAACGGCCCTAGCAATGGCCCTAACAAGGGCCCTAGCAACGGCCCTAGCAACGGCCCTAACAACGCCCCTAGCAACGGCCCTAACAATGGCCCTAGCAACGGCCCTAAAAACGGCCCTAGAAACGGCCCTAGGAACAACCCTAGCAACGGCCCTAGCAACGGCCCTAGCAACGGCCCTAACAACGGCCCTAGCAACGGCCCTAACAAGGGCCCTAGAAACGGCCCAAACAAGGGCCCTAGCAACGGCCCTAACAACGGCCCTAGCAACAGCCCTAACAAGGTCCCTAGCAACGGCCCTAACAAGGGCCCTAGCAACGGCCCAAACAAGGGCCCTAGCAACGGCCCTAACAACGGCCCTAGCAACGGACCTAACAAGGGCCCTAGCAACGGCCCTAACAACTGCCCTAGGAACGGCCCTAACAACGGCCCTAGCAACGGCCCTAGCAACGGCCCTAGGAACGGCCCTAAAAAGGGCCCTAGCAACGGCCCTAACAACGGCCTTTGCAACGGCCCTAGCAACGGCCCTAGCAACGGCCCTAGCAACGGCCCTAACAAGGGCCCTAGCAACGGCCCTAACAAGGGCCCAAGCAACGGCCCTAACAAGGGCCCTAGCATCGGCCCTAACAAGGGCCCTAGCAACGGCCCTAGCAACGGGCCTAACAACGGCCCTAGCAACGGCCCTAGCAACGGCCCTAACAACGGCTTAAGCAACGGCCCTAACAAAGGCTCTAGCAACGGCCGTAACAACGGCCCTTGAAACGGCCCTAGGAACAACCCTAGCAACGGCCCTAACAACGGCCCGAGCAACGGCCCTAACATGGGCCCTAGAAACGGCCCAAACAAGGGCCCTAGCAACGGCCCTAACAACGGCCCTAGCAACGGCCCTAAGAAGGGCCCTAGCAACGGCCCTAACAAGGGCCCTAGCAACGGCCCAAACAAGGGCCCTAGCAACGGCCCTACCAACGGCCTTAACAACGGCCATAGCAACGGCCCTAGCAACGGCCCTAGCAACGGCCCTTGCAACGGCCCTACCAACGGCCCTAGCAACGGCCCTAGCAACGGCCCTAGCAACGGCCCTAGCAAAGGCCCTAGCAACGGCCCTAACAAGGGCCCTAGCAACGGCCCTAACAAGTGCCCTAGCAACGGCCCTAACAAGGGCCCTAGCAACGGCCCTAGCAACGGCCCTAGCTACGGCCCTAGCAACGGCCCTAGCAACGGCCCTAACAAGGGCCCTAGCAACGGCCCTAACAAGGGCCCTAGCAACGGCCCTAGCAACGGCCCTACCAACAGCCCTAGCTACGGCCCTAGCAACGGCCCTAACAAGGGCCCTAGCAACGGCCCTAGCAACGGCCCTAACAAGGGCCCTAGCAACGGCCTTAGCAACGGCCCTAGCAACGGACCTAACAACGGCCATAGCAATGGCCCTAGCAACGGCCCTAGCAACGGCCCTAAAAAGGGCCCTAGCAACGGCCCTAACAACGGCCCTAGCAACGGCCCTAAAAAGGGGCCCTAGCAACGGCCCTAACAATGGCCCTTGCAACGGCCCTAGCAACGGCCCTAACAAGGGCCCTAGCAACGGCCCTAACAAGGGCCCTAGCAACGGCCTTAACAAGAGCCCTAGCAACGGCCCTAGCAACGCCCCTAACAAGGGCCCTAGCAACGGCCCTAGCAACGGCCCTAGCAATGGCCCTAACAAGGGCCCTAGCAACGGCCCTAGCAACGGCCCTAGCAACGGCCCTAAAAAGGGGCCCTAGCAACGGCCCTAACAATGGCCCTTGCAACGGCCCTAGCAACGGCCCTAACAAGGGCCCTAGCAACGGCCCTAACAAGGGCCCTAGCAACGGCCTTAACAAGAGCCCTAGCAACGGCCCTAGCAACGCCCCTAACAAGGGCCCTAGCAACGGCCCTAGCAACGGCCCTAGCAATGGCCCTAACAAGGGCCCTAGCAACGGCCCTAGCAACGGCCCTAACAACGGCCCTAGCAACGGCCCTAACAATGGCCCTAGCAACGGCCCTACAACGGCCCTAGAAACGGCCCTAGGAACAACCCTAGCAACGGCCCTAGCAACGGCCCTAGCAACGGCCCTAACAACGGCACTAGCAACGGCCCTAACAAGGGCCCTAGCAACGGCCCAAACAAGGGCCCTAGCAACGGCCCTAACAACGGCCCTAGCAACGGCCCTAAAAGGGCCCTAGCAACGGCCCTAACAAGGGCCCTAGCAACGGCCCAAACAAGGGCCCTAGCAACGGCCCAAACAAGGGCCCTAGCAACGGCCCTAACAAGTGCCCTAGCAACGGCCCTAACAAGGGCCCTAGCAACGGCCCTAACAAGGGCCCTAGCAATGGCCCTAGCAACGGCCCTAGCAACGGCCCTAGCTACGGCCCTAGCAACGGCCCTAACAAGGGCCCTAGCAACGGCCCTAGCAACGGCCCTAGCAACGGCCCTAGCTACGGCCCTAGCAACGGCCCTAACAAGGGCCCTAGCAACTGCCCTAGCAACGGCCCTAGCAACGGCCCTAGCAACGGCCCTAACAAGGACCCTAGCAACGGCCCTAGCAACGGCCCTAGCAACGGCCCTAGCAACGGCCCTAACAAGGACCCTAGCAACGGCCCTAGCAACGGCCCTAGCAACGGCCCTAACAACGGCCCTTGCAATGGCCCTAGCAAAGGCCCTAGCAACGGCCCTAACGACGGCCCTAGCAACGGCCCTAGCAACGGCCCTAAAAAGGGCCCTAGCAACGGCCCTAACAATGGCCCTTGCAACGGCCCTAGCAACGGCCCTAACAAGGGCCCTAGCAACGGCCCTAACAAGGGCCCTAGCAACGGCCCTAACAAGGGCCCTAGCAACGGCCCTAACAAGAGCCCTAGCAACGGCCCTAGCAACGGCCCTAACAAGGGCCCTAGCAACGGCCCTAGCAACGGTCCTAGCAACGGCCCTAGCAACGGCCCTAACAAGGGCCCTAGCAACGGCCCTAGAAACGGCCCTAGCAACGGCCCTAGCAATGCCCCTAACAAGGGCCCTAGCAACGGCCCTAGCAACGGCCCTAACAACGGCCCTAGCAACGGCCCTAACAATGGCCCTAGCAACGGCCCTAAAAACGGCCCTAGAAACGGCCCTAGGAACAACCCTAGCAACGGCCCTAGCAACGGCCCTAGCAACGGCCCTAACAACGGCCCTAGCAACGGCCCTAACAAGGGCCCTAGCAACGGCCCAAACAAGGGCCCTAGCAACGGCCCTAACAACGGCCCTAGGAACGGCCCTAACAACGGCCCTAGCAACGGCCCTAGCAACGGCCCTAAAAAGGGCCCTAGCAAGGCCCTAACAACGGCCTTTGCAACGGCCCTAGCAACGGCCCTAACAAGGGCCCTAGCAACGGCCCTAACAAGGGCCCTAGCATCGGCCCTAACAAGGGCCCTAGCAACGGCCCTAGCAACGGGCCTAACAACGGCCCTAGCAACGGCCCTAGCAACGGCCCTAACAACGGCTTAAGCAACGGCCCTAACAACGGCTCTAGCAACGGCCGTAACAACGGCCCTTGAAACGGCCCTAGGAACAACCATAGCAACGGCCCTAGCAACGGCCCTAGCAACGGCCCTAACAACGGCCCGAGCAACGGCCCTAACATGGGCCCTAGCAACGGCCCAAACAAGGGCCCTAGCAACGGCCCTAACAACGGCCCTAGCAACGGCCCTAAGAAGGGCCCTAGCAACGGCCCAAACAAGGGCCCTAGCAACGGCCCTACCAACGGCCTTAACAACGGCCATAGCAACGGCCCTAGCAACGGCCCTAGCAACGGCCCTTGCAACGGCCCTACCAACGGCCCTAGCAACGGCCCTAGCAACGGCCCTAGCAACGGCCCTAGCAAAGGCCCTAGCAACGGCCCTAACAAGGGCCCTAGCAACGGCCCTAACAAGTGCCCTAGCAACGGCCCTAACAAGGGCCCTAGCAACGGCCCTAGCAACGGCCCTAGCAACGGCCCTAGCTACGGCCCTAGCAACGGCCCTAACAAGGGCCCTAGCAACGGCCCTAGCAACGGCCCTAGCAACGGCCCTAGCAACGGCCCTAACAAGGACCCTAGCAACGGCCCTAGCAACGGCCCTAGCAACGGACCTAACAACGGCCCTAGCAATGGCCCTAGCAACGGCCCTAGCAACGGCCCTAACGACGGCCCTAGCAACGGCCCTAGCGACGGCCCTAGCAACGCCCCAAGCAAAGGCCCTAGCAACGGCCCTAGCAACGGCTTTAGAAACGGGCTAGCAACGGCCCTAGCAACGGCCCTAACAAGGGCCCTAACAACGGCCCTAACAACGGCCCTAGCAACGGCCCTAGCAACGGCCCTAACAAAGGCCCTAGCAACGGCCCTAACAAAGGCCCTAGCAACGGCCCAAGCAACGGCCCTAGCAACGGCCCTAGCTACGGCCCTAGCAACGGATCTAACAAGGGCCCTAGCAACGGCCCTAGCAACGGACCTAACAACGGCCGTAGCAACGGCCCTAGCAACGGCCCTAGCAACGGCCCTAAAAAGGGCCCTAGCAACGGCCCTAGCAACGGCCGTAACGACGGCCCTAAGAACGGCCCTAGCAACGGCCCTAGTAACGGCCCTAAAAAGGGTCCTAGCAACGGCCCTAGCAACGACACTAGCAACGGCCCTAGCAACGGCCCTAGCAACGGCCCTAGCAAAGGCCCTAGCAACGGCCCTAGCAACGGCCCTAGCAACGGCCCTAACAAGGGCCCTAGCAACGGCCCTAACAAGGGCCCTAGCAACGGCCCTAGCAACGGCCCTAACAAGGGCCCTAGCAACGGCCTTAGCAACGGCCCTAGCAACGGACCTAACAACGGCCATAGCAATGGCCCTAGCAACGGCCCTAGCAACGGCCCTAACGACGGACCTAACGACGGCCCTAGCAACGGCCCTAGCAACGGCCCTAGCAACGGCCCTAAAAAGGGCCCTAGCAACGGCCCTAACAAGGGCCCTAGCAACGGCCCTAACAAGGGCCCTAGCAACGGCCTTAACAAGAGCCCTAGCAACGGCCCTAGCAACGGCCCTAACAAGGGCCCTAGCAACGGCCCTAGCAACGGTCCTAGCAACGGCCCTAGCAACGGCCCTATCAAGGGCCCTAGCAACGGCCCTAGAAACGGCCCTAGCAACGGCCCTAGCAATGGCCCTAACAAGGGCCCTAGCAACGGCCCTAGCAACGGCCCTAACAACGGCCCTAGCAACGGCCCTAACAATGGCCCTAGCAACGGCCCTACAACGGCCCTAGAAACGGCCCTAGGAACAACCCTAGCAACGGCCCTAGCAACGGCCCTAACAACGGCACTAGCAACGGCCCTAACAAGGGCCCTAGCAACGGCCCAAACAAGGGCCCTAGCAACGGCCCTAACAACGGCCCTAGCAACGGACCTAACAAGGGCCCTAGCAACGGCCCTAACAAGGGCCCTAGCAACGGCCCAAACAAGGGCCCTAGCAACGGCCCAAACAAGGGCCCTAGCAACGGCCCTAACAACGGCCCTAGCAACGGACCTAACAAGGGCCCTAGCAACGGCCCTAACAACGGCCTTTGCAACGGCCCTAGCAACGGCCCTAGCAACGGCCCTAGCAACGGCCCTAACAAGGGCCCTAGCAACGGCCCTAACAAGGGCCCTAGCATCGGCCCTAACAAGGGCCCTAGCAACGGCCCTAGCAACGGGCCTAACAACGGCCCTAGCAACGGCCCTAGCAACGGCCCTAACAACGGCTTTAGCAACGGCCCTAACAACCGCCCTAGGAACGGACATAACAACGGCCCTTGAAACGGCCCTAGGAACAACCCTAGCAACGGCCCGAGCAACGGCCCAAACAAGGGCCCTAGCAACGGCCCTAACAACGGCCCTAGCAACGGCCCTAAGAAGGGCCCTAGCAACGGCCCTAACAAGGGCCCTAGCAACGGCCCTACCAACGGCCTTAACAACGGCCATAGCAACGGCCCTAGCAACGGCCCTAGCAACGGCCCTTGCAACGGCCCTAGCAACGGCCCTAGCAACGGCCCTAGCAACGTCCCTAGCAACGGCCCTAGCAAAGGCCCTAGCAACGGCCCTAACAAGTGCCCTAGCCACGGCCCTAACAAGGGCCCTAGCAATGGCCCTAGCAACGGCCCTAGCAACGGCCCTAGCTACGGCCCTAGCAACGGCCCTAACAAGGGCCCTAGCAACGGCCCTAGCAACGGCCCTAGCAACGGCCCTAGCAACGGCCCTAACAAGGACCCTAGCAACGGCCCTAGCAACGGCCCTAGCATCGGACCTAACAACGGCCCTAGCAATGGCCCTAGCAACGGCCCTAGCAACGGCCCTAACGACGGCCCTAGCAACGGCCCTAGCGACGGCCCTAGCAACGCCCCAAGCAAAGGCCCTAGCAACGGCCCTAGCAACGGCTTTAGAAACGGCCCTAGCAACGGCCCTAGCAACGGCCCTAACAAGGGCCCTAACAACGGCCCTAACAACGGCCCTAGCAACGGCCCTAGCAACGGCCCTAACAAAGGCCCTAGCAACGGCCCTAACAAGGGCCCTAGCAACGGCCCTAGCAACGGCCCTAGCAACGGCCCTAGCTACGGCCCTAGCAACGGCCCTAACAAGGGCCCTAGGGACGGCCCTAGCAACGGCCCTAGCAACGGCCCTAGCAACGGCCCTAACAAGGGCCCTAGCAACGGCCCTAGCAACGGCCCTTGCAACGGCCCTAGCAACGGCCCTAGCAACGGCCCTAGCAACGGCCCTAGCAACGGCCCTAGCAAAGGCCCTAGCAACGGCCCTAGCAACGGCCCTAGCAACGGCCCTAACAAGGGCCCTAGCAACGGCCCTAACAAGGGCCCTAGCAACGGCCCTAGCAACGGCCCTACCAACGGCCCTAGCAATGGCCCTAGCAACGGCCCTAGCAACGGCCCTAAAAAGGGCCCTAGCAACGGCCCTAACAACGGCCCTTGCAATGGCCCTAGCAAAGGCCCTAGCAACGGCCCTAACGACGGCCCTAGCAACGGCCCTAGCAACGGCCCTAACAAGGGCCCTAGCAACGGCCCTAGCAACGGCCCTAGCAACGGACCTAACAACGGCCGTAGTAACGGCCCTAGCAACGGCCCTAGCAACGGCCCTAACAAGGGCCCTAGCAACGGCCCTAACAAGGGCACTAGCAACGGCCCTAACAAGGGCCCTAGCAACGGCCCTAACAAGAGCCCTAGCAACGGCCCTAGCAACGGCCCTAACAAGGGCCCTAGCAACAACCCTAGCAACGGCCCTAGCAACGGCCCTAGCAACGGCCCTAACAAGGGCCCTAGCAACGGCCCTAGAAACGGCCCTAGCAACGGACCTAACAACGGCCGTAGCAACGGCCCTAGCAACGGCCCTAGCAACGGCCCTAAAAAGGGCCCTAGCAACGGCCCTAGCAACGGCTTTAACAACGGCCCTAGCAACGGCCCTAGCAACGGCCCTAACGACGGCCCTAAGAAAGGCCCTAGCAACGGCCCTAGTAACGGCCCTAAAAAGGGTCCTAGCAACGGCCCTAGCAACGGCCCTAGCAACGGCCCTAAAACGGCCCTAAAACGGCCCTAGCAACGGACCTAACAACGGCCCTAGCAACGGCCCTAGCAACGGCCCTAACAACGGCCCTAGCAACGGCCCTATCAACGGCCCTAGCAACGGCCCTAGCAACGGCCCTAACAAGGGCCCTAGCAACGGCCCTAGCAACGGCCCTAGCAACGGCCCTAGCAACGGCCCTAGCAACGGCCCTAGCAACGGCCCTAGCAACGGCCCTAACAAGGGACATAGCAACGGCCCTAGCAACGACCCTAGCAACGGACCTAACAACGGCCCTAGCAAAGGCCCTAGCAACGGCCCTAGCAACGGCCCTAAAAACGGCCCTTGCAATGGCCCTAGCAAAGGACCTAGCAACGGCCCTAACGACGGCCCTAGCAACGGCCCTAGCGACGGCCCTAACAACGCCCCAAGCAACGGCCCTAGCAACGGCCCTAACAACGGCCCTAGCAACGGCCCTAACAACGGCCCTAGCAACGGCCCTAGCAAAGGCCCTAGCAACGGCCCTAGCAACGGCCCTAGCAAAGGCCCTGGCAACGGCCCTAACAAGGGCCCTAGCAATGGCCCTAACAAGTGCCCTAGCAACGGCCCTAACAAGTGCCCTAGCAACGGCCCTAACAAGGGCCCTAGCAACGGCCCTAGCAACGGCCCTAGCAACGGCCCTAGCTACGGCCCTAGCAACGGCCCTAACAAGGGCCCTAGCAACGGCCCTAGCAACGGCCCTAGCAACGGCCCTAGCAACGGCCCTAACAAGGACCCTAGCAACAGCCCTAGCAACGGACCTAACAACGGCCCTTGCAATGGCCCTAGCAACGGCTTTAGAAACGGCCCTAGCAACGGCCCTAGCAACGGCCCTAACAAGGGCCCTAACAAGGGCCCTAACAACGGCCCTAACAACGGCCCTAGCAACGGCCCTAGCAACGGCCCTAACAACGGACCTAACAACGGCCCTTGCAACGACCCTAGCAACGGCTTTAGAAACGGCCCTAGCAACGGCCCTAGCAACGGCCCTAACAAGGGCCCTAACAACGGCCCTAACAACGGCCCTAGCAACGGCCCTAGCAACGGCCCTAACAAAGGCCCTAGCAACGGCCCTAGCTACGGCCCTAGCAACGGCCCTAAAAAGGGCCCTAGCAACGGCCCTAGCAACGGCCCTAGCAACGGCCCTAGCAACGGCCCTAACAAGGGCCCTAGCAACTGCCCTAGCAACGGCCCTAGCAACGGCCCTAGCTACGGCCCTAGCAACGGCCCTAGCAACGGCCCTAAAAAGGGCCCTAGCAACGGCCCTAGCAACGGCTTTAACAACGGCCCTAGCAACGGCCCTAGCAACGGCCCTAACAAGGGACCTAGCAACGGCCCTAGCAATGGCCCTAGCAACGGCCCTAGCAACGGCCCTAGCAACGGCCCTAACAAGGGACCTAACAACGGCCCTAGCAATGGCCCTAGCAACGGCCCTAGCAACGGCCCTAAAAAGGGCCCTAGCAACGGCCCTAACAACGGCCCTTGCAATGGCCCTAGCAAAGGACCTAGCAACGGCCCTAACGACGGCCCTAGCAACGGCCCTAGCGACGGCCCTAACAACGCCCCAAGCAACGGCCCTAGCAACGGCCCTAGCAACGGCCCTAGCAACGGCCCTAGCAAAGGCCCTAGCAACGGCCCTTGCAACGGCCCTAGCAACGGCCCTAGCAACGGCCCTAGCAACGGCCCTAACAAGGGCCCTAGCAATGGCCCTAATAAGTGCCCTAGCAACGGCCCTAACAAGGGCCCTAGTAACGGCCCTAACAAGGGCCCTAGCAACGGCCCTAGCAACGGCCCTAGCAACCGCCCTAGCTACGGCCCTAGCAACGGCCCTAACAAGGGCCCTAGCAACGGCCCTAGCAACGGCCCTAGCAACGGCCCTAGCAACGGCCCTAACAAGGACCCTAGCAACGGCCCTAGCAACGGACCTAACAACGGCCCTAGCAACGGACCTAACAACGGCCGTAGCAACGGCCCTAGCAACGGCCCTAGCAACGGCCCTAAAAAGGGCCCTAGCAACGGCCCTAGCAACGACTTTAACAACGGCCCTAGCAACGGCCCAAGCAACGGCCCTAACGACGGCCCTAAGAACGGCCCTAGCAACGGCCCTAGTAACGGCCCTAAAAAGGGCCCTAGAAACGTACCTAGCAACGGCCCTAGCAACGGCCCTAGCTATGGCCCTAGCAACGGCCCTAACAAGGGCCCTAGCAACGGCCCTAGTAACGGCCCTAGCAACGGCCCTAGCAACGGCCCTAACAAAGGCCCTAGCAACGGCCCTAGCAACGGCCCTAGCAACGGACCTAACAAAGGCCCTAGCAAGGGCCCTAGCAACGGCCCTAGCAACGGCCCTTTCAACGGCCCTAGCAACGGCCCTAGCAACGGCCCTAACAACGGCCCTAGCAACGGCCCTACCAACGGCCCTAACAACGGCCCAAGCAACGGCCCTAGCAACGGCCCTAACAACGGCCCTAGCAACGGCCCTAGCAACGGCCCTAACAAGGGCCCTAGCAACTGCCCTAACAAGGGCCCTAGCAACGGCCCTAACAAGGGCCCTAGCAACGGCCCTAGCAACGACCCTAGCAACGGACCTAACAACGGCCCTAGCAATGGCCCTAGCAACGGCCCTAGCAATGGCCCTAAAAAGGGCCCTAGCAACGGCCCTAACAACGGCCCTTGCAATGGCCCTAGCAAAGGACCTAGCAACGGCCCTAACGACGGCCCTAGCAACGGCCCTAGGAACGGCCCTAACAACGGCCCTAGCAACGGCCCTAACAAGGGCCCTAACAACGGCCCTAACAACTGCCCTAGCAACGGCCCTAGCAACGGCCCTAGCTACGGCCCTAGCAACGGCCCTAACAAGGGCCCTAGCAACGGCCCTAGCAACGGCCGTAGCAACGGCTCTAGCAACGGCCCTAACAAAGGCCCTAGCAACGGCCCTAGCAACGGCCCTAGGAACGGTTCTAGCAACGGCCCTAACAAGGGCCCTAGCAACGGCCCTAGCAACGGCCCTAGCAACGGACCTAACAACGGTCGTAGCAACGGCCCTAAAAAGGGCACTAGCATCGGCCCTAACAATGGCCCTTGCAACGGCCCTAGCAACGGCCCTAGCAACGGCCCTAACAAGGGCCCTAGCAACGGCCCTAACAAGGGCCCTAGCAACGGCCCTAACAAGGGCCCTAGCAACGGCCCTAACAACGGCCCTAGCAACGGCCCTAACAAGGGCCCTAGCAACGGCCCTAACAAGGGCCCTAGCAACGGCCCAAACAAGGGCCCTAGCAACGGCCCAAACAAGGGCCCTAGCAACGGCCCTAACAACGGCCCTAGAAACGGCCCTAGGAACAACCCTAGCAACGGCCCTAGCAACGGCCCTAGCAACGGCCCTAACAACGGCCCTAGAAACGGCCCTAGGAACAACCCTAGCAACGGCCCTAGCAATGGCCCTAGCAACGGCCCTAGCAACGGCCCAAACAAGGGCCCTAGCAACGGCCCTAACAACGGCCCTAGCAACAGCCCTAACAAGGGCCCTAGCAACGGCCCTAACAAGGGCCCTAGCAACGGCCCAAACAAGGGCCCTAGCAACGGCCCTAACAACGGCCCTAGCAACGGCCCTAACAAGGGCCCTAGCAACGGTCCTAACAAGGGCCCTAGCAACGGCCCTAACAAGGGCCCTAGCAACGGCCCTAACAACGGCCCTAGCAATGGCCCTAGCAACGGCCCTAGCAACGGCCCTAGCTACGGCCCTAGCAACGGCCCTAACAAGGGCCCTGCAACGGCCCTAGCAACGGCCCTAGCAACGGCCCTAGCAACGGCCCTATAAAGGGCCCTAGCAACGGCCCTAGCAACGGCTTTAACAACGGCCCTAGCAAAGGCCCTAGCAACGGCCCTAGAAACGACTTTTGCACCGGCCCTAGCAACGGCCCTAGCAACGGCCCTAACAACGGCCCTAGCAACGGCCCTACCAACGGCCCTAACAACGGCCCAAGCAACGGCCCTAGCAACGGCCCTAGCAACGGCCCTAACAAGGGCCCTAGCAACTGCCCTAACATGGGCCCTAGCAACGGCCCTAACAAGGGCCCTAGCAACGGCCCTAACAAGGGCCTTAGCAACGGCCCTAACAAGGGCCCTAGCAACGGCCCTAGCAACGGCCCTAGCAACGGCCCTAGCTACGGCCCTAGCAACGGCCCTAACAAGGGCCCTAGCAACGGCCCTAGCAACGGCCCTAGCAACGGCCCTAGCAACGGCCCTAGCAACGGCCCTAACAAGGGACCTAGCAACGGCCCTAGCAATGACCCTAGCAACGGACCTAACAACGGCCCTAGCAATGGCCCTAGCAACGGCCCTAGCAACGGCCCTAAAAAGGGCCCTAGCAACGGCCCTAACAACGGCCCTTGCAATGGCCCTAGCAAAGGACCTAGCAACGGCCCTAACGACGGCCCTAGCAACGGCCCTAGCGACGGCCCTAACAACGCCCCAAGCAACGGCCCTAGCAACGGCCCTAACAACGGCCCTAGCAACGGCCCTAGCAACGGCCCTAGCAACGGCCCTAGCAACGGCCCTAGCAAAGGCCCTAGCAACGGCCCTTGCAACGGCCCTAGCAACGGCCCTAGCAACGGCCCTAGCAACGGCCCTAACAAGGGCCCTAGCAATGGCCCTAACAAGTGCCCTAGCAACGGCCCTAACAAGGGCCCTAGCAACGGCCCTAACAAGGGCCCTAGCAACGGCCCTAGTAACGGCCCTAAAAAGGGCCCTAGAAACGGACCTAGCAACGGCCCTAGCAACGGCCCTAGCTATGGCCCTAGCAACGGCCCTAACAAGGGCCCTAGCAACGGCCCTAGTAACGGCCCTAGCAACGGCCCTAGCAACGGCCCTAACAAAGGCCCTAGCAACGGCCCTAGCAACGGCCCTAGCAACGGACCTAACAACGGCCCTAGCAAGGGCCCTAGCAACGGCCCTAGCAACGGCCCTTTCAACGGCCCTAGCAACGGCCCTAGCAACGGCCCTAACAACGGCCCTAGCAACGGCCCTACCAACGGCCCTAACAACGGCCCAAGCAACGGCCCTAGCAACGGCCCTAACAAGGGACCTAGCAACGGCCCTAACAAGGGCCCTAGCAACGGCCCTAGCAACGACCCTAGCAACGGACCTAACAACGGCCCTAGCAATGGCCCTAGCAACGGCCCTAGCAATGGCCCTAAAAAGGGCCCTAGCAACGGCCCTAACAAGGGCCCTAGCAACGGCCCTAGCAACGGCCCTAACAAGGGCCCTAGCAACGGCCCTAACAAGGGCCCTAGCAACGGCCCTAACAAGGGCCCTAGCAACGGCCCTAACAAGGGCCCTAGCAACGGCCCTAACAAGAGCCCTAGCAACGGCCCTAGCAACGGCCCTAACAAGGGCCCTAGCAACGGCCCTAGCAACGGCCCTAGCAACGGCCCTAGCAACGGCCCTAACAAGGGCCCTAGCAACGGCCCTAACAACGGCCCTAGCAACGGCCCTAACAAGGGCCCTAGCAACGGCCCTAACAAGGGCCCTAGCAACGGCCCAAACAAGGGCCCTAGCAACGGCCCAAACAAGGGCCCTAGCAACGGCCCTAACAACGGCCCTAGAAACGGCCCTAGGAACAACCCTAGCAACGGCCCTAGCAACGGCCCTAGCAACGGCCCTAACAACAGCCCTAGCAACGGCCCTAACAAGGGCCCTAGCAACGGCCCAAACACGGGCCCTAGCAACGGCCCTAACAACGGCCCTAGCAACAGCCCTAACAAGGGCCCTAGCAACGGCCCTAACAAGGGCCCTAGCAACGGCCCAAACAAGGGCCCTAGCAACGGCCCTAACAACGGCCCTAGCAACGGCCCTAACAACGGCCCTAGCAACGGCCCTAACAATGGCCCTAGCAACGGCCCTAACAACGGCCCTAGGAACGGCCCTAACAACGGCCCTAGCAACAACCCTAGCAACGGCCCTAGCAACGGACCTAACAACGGCCGTAGCAACGGCCCTAGCAACGGCCCTAGCAACGGCCCTAAAAAGGGCCCTAGCAACGGCCCTAGCAACGGCCCTAACAACGGCCCTAGCAACGGCCCTAACAAGGGCCCTAGCAACGGCCCTAACAACGGCCCTAGCAACGGCGCTAACAACGGCCCTTGAAACGGCCCTAGGAACAACCCTAGCAACGGCCCTAGCAACGGCCCTAGCAACGGCCCTAGCAACGTCCCTAACAACGGCCCTAGCAACGGCCCTAACAAGGGCCCTAGCAACGGCCCTAACAACGGCCCTAGCAACGGCCCTAACAACCGCCCTATCAATGGCCCTAACAAGTGCCCTAGCAACGGCCCTAGCAACGGCCCTAACAACGGCCACAGCAACGGCCCTAGCAACAGCCCTAGCAACGGCCCTAGCAACAGCCCTTGCAACGGCCCTAGCAACGGCCCTAGCAACGGCCCTAGCAACGGCCCTAAAAAGGGCCCTAGCAACGGCCCTAGCAACGGCCCTATCAACGGCCCTAGCAACGGCCCTAGCAACGGCCCTAGCAACGGCCCTAGCAATGGCCCTAGAAACGGCCCTAACAACGGCCCTAGCAACGGCCATAGCAACGGCCCTAGCAACGGCCCTAGCAACGGCCCTAGCAACGGCCTTTGCAACGGCCCTAGCAACGGCCCTAAAAAGGGCCCTAGCAACGGCCCTAACAACGGCCCTTGCAATGGCCCTAGCAAAGGACCTAGCAACGGCCCTAACGACGGCCCTAGCAACGGCCCTAGCGACGGCCCTAACAACGCCCCAAGCAACGGCCCTAGCAACGGCCCTAGCAACGGCCCTAGCAACGGCCCTAGCAAAGGCCCTAGCAACGGCCCTTGCAACGGCCCTAGCAACGGCCCTAGCAACGGCCCTAGCAACGGCCCTAACAAGGGCCCTAGCAATGGCCCTAATAAGTGCCCTAGCAACGGCCCTAACAAGGGCCCTAGCAACGGCCCTAACAAGGGCCCTAGCAACGGCCCTAGCAACGGCCCTAGCAACCGCCCTAGCTACGGCCCTAGCAACGGCCCTAACAAGGGCCCTAGCAACGGCCCTAGCAACGGCCCTAGCAACGGCCCTAGCAACGGCCCTAACAAGGACCCTAGCAACGGCCCTAGCAACGGACCTAACAACGGCCGTAGCAACGGCCCTAGCAACGGCCCTAGCAACGGCCCTAAAAAGGGCCCTAGCAACGGCCCTAGCAACGACTTTAACAACGGCCCTAGCAACGGCCCTAGCAACGGCCCTAGTAACGGCCCTAAAAAGGGCCCTAGAAACGGACCTAGCAACGGCCCTAGCAACGCCCCTAGCTATGGCCCTAGCAACGGCCCTAACAAGGGCCCTAGCAACGGCCCTAGTAACGGCCCTAGCAACGGACCTAACAACGGCCCTAGCAAGGGCCCTAGCAACGGCCCTAGCAACGGCCCTTTCAACGGCCCTAGCAACGGCCCTAGCAACGGCCCTAACAACGGCCCTAGCAACGGCCCTACCAACGGCCCTAACAACGGCCCAAGCAACGGCCCTAGCAACGGCCCTAACAAGGGCCCTAGCAACTGCCCTAACAAGGGCCCTAGCAACGGCCCTAACAAGGGCCCTAGCAACGGCCCTAACAAGGGCCCTAGCAACGGCCCTAACAAGGGCCCTAGCAACGGCCCTAACAAGAGCCCTAGCAACGGCCCTAGCAACGGCCCTAACAAGGGCCCTAGCAACGGCCCTAGCAACGGCCCTAGCAACGGCCCTAGCAACGGCCCTAACAAGGGCCCTAGCAACGGCCCTAACAACGGCCCTAGCAACGGCCCTAACAAGGGCCCTAGCAACGGCCCAAACAAGGGCCCTAGCAACGGCCCAAACAAGGGCCCTAGCAACGGCCCTAACAACGGCCCTAGAAACGGCCCTAGGAACAACCCTAGCAACGGCCCTAGCAACGGCCCTAGCAATGGCCCTAACAACAGCCCTATCAACGGCCCTAACAAGGGCCCTAGCAACGGCCCAAACAAGGGCCCTAGCAACGGCCCTAACAACGGCCCTAGCAACAGCCCTAACAAGGGCCCTAGCAACGGCCCTAACAAGGGCCCTAGCAACGGCCCAAACAAGGGCCCTAGCAACAGCCCTAACAACGGCCCTAGCATCGGCCCTAACAATGGCCCTTGCAACGGCCCTAGCAACGGCCCTAGCAACGGCCCTAACAAGGGCCCTAGCAACGGCCCTAACAAGGGCCCTAGCAACGGCCCTAACAAGGGCCCTAGCAACGGCCCTAACAAGAGCCCTAGCAACGGCCCTAGCAACGGCCCTAACAAGGGCCCTAGCAACGGCCCTAACAACGGCCCTAGCAACGGCCCTAACAAGGGCCCTAGCAACGGCCCTAACAAGGGCCCTAGCAACGGCCCAAACAAGGGCCCTAGCAACGGCCCAAACAAGGGCCCTAGCAACGGCCCTAACAACGGCCCTAGAAACGGCCCTAGGAACAACCCTAGCAACGGCCCTAGCAACGGCCCTAGCAACGGCCCTAACAACGGCCCTAGCAACGGCCCTAACAAGGGCCCTAGCAACGGCCCAAACAAGGGCCCTAGCAACGGCCCTAACAACGGCCCTAGCAACAGCCCTAACAAGGGCCCTAGCAACGGCCCTAACAAGGGCCCTAGCAACGGCCCAAACAAGGGCCCTAGCAACGGCCCTAACAACGGCCCTAGCAACGGCCCTAACAAGGGCCCTAGCAACGGTCCTAACAAGGGCCCTAGCAACGGCCCTAACAAGGGCCCTAGCAACGGCCCTAACAACGGCCCTAGCAATGGCCCTAGCAACGGCCCTAGCAACGGCCCTAGCTACGGCCCTAGCAACGGCCCTAACAAGGGCCCTGCAACGGCCCTAGCAACGGCCCTAGCAACGGCCCTAGCAACGGCCCTATAAAGGGCCCTAGCAACGGCCCTAGCAACGGCTTTAACAACGGCCCTAGCAAAGGCCCTAGCAACGGCCCTAGAAACGACTTTTGCACCGGCCCTAGCAACGGCCCTAGCAACGGCCCTAACAACGGCCCTAGCAACGGCCCTACCAACGGCCCTAACAACGGCCCAAGCAACGGCCCTAGCAACGGCCCTAGCAACGGCCCTAACAAGGGCCCTAGCAACTGCCCTAACATGGGCCCTAGCAACGGCCCTAACAAGGGCCCTAGCAACGGCCCTAACAAGGGCCTTAGCAACGGCCCTAACAAGGGCCCTAGCAACGGCCCTAGCAACGGCCCTAGCAACGGCCCTAGCTACGGCCCTAGCAACGGCCCTAACAAGGGCCCTAGCAACGGCCCTAGCAACGGCCCTAGCAACGGCCCTAGCAACGGCCCTAGCAACGGCCCTAACAAGGGACCTAGCAACGGCCCTAGCAATGACCCTAGCAACGGACCTAACAACGGCCCTAGCAATGGCCCTAGCAACGGCCCTAGCAACGGCCCTAAAAAGGGCCCTAGCAACGGCCCTAACAACGGCCCTTGCAATGGCCCTAGCAAAGGACCTAGCAACGGCCCTAACGACGGCCCTAGCAACGGCCCTAGCGACGGCCCTAACAACGCCCCAAGCAACGGCCCTAGCAACGGCCCTAACAACGGCCCTAGCAACGGCCCTAGCAACGGCCCTAGCAACGGCCCTAGCAACGGCCCTAGCAAAGGCCCTAGCAACGGCCCTTGCAACGGCCCTAGCAACGGCCCTAGCAACGGCCCTAGCAACGGCCCTAACAAGGGCCCTAGCAATGGCCCTAACAAGTGCCCTAGCAACGGCCCTAACAAGGGCCCTAGCAACGGCCCTAACAAGGGCCCTAGCAACGGCCCTAGTAACGGCCCTAAAAAGGGCCCTAGAAACGGACCTAGCAACGGCCCTAGCAACGGCCCTAGCTATGGCCCTAGCAACGGCCCTAACAAGGGCCCTAGCAACGGCCCTAGTAACGGCCCTAGCAACGGCCCTAGCAACGGCCCTAACAAAGGCCCTAGCAACGGCCCTAGCAACGGCCCTAGCAACGGACCTAACAACGGCCCTAGCAAGGGCCCTAGCAACGGCCCTAGCAACGGCCCTTTCAACGGCCCTAGCAACGGCCCTAGCAACGGCCCTAACAACGGCCCTAGCAACGGCCCTACCAACGGCCCTAACAACGGCCCAAGCAACGGCCCTAGCAACGGCCCTAACAACGGCCCTAGCAACGGCCCTAGCAACTGCCCTAACAAGGGACCTAGCAACGGCCCTAACAAGGGCCCTAGCAACGGCCCTAGCAACGACCCTAGCAACGGACCTAACAACGGCCCTAGCAATGGCCCTAGCAACGGCCCTAGCAATGGCCCTAAAAAGGGCCCTAGCAACGGCCCTAACAAGGGCCCTAGCAACGGCCCTAGCAACGGCCCTAACAAGGGCCCTAGCAACGGCCCTAACAAGGGCCCTAGCAACGGCCCTAACAAGGGCCCTAGCAACGGCCCTAACAAGGGCCCTAGCAACGGCCCTAACAAGAGCCCTAGCAACGGCCCTAGCAACGGCCCTAACAAGGGCCCTAGCAACGGCCCTAGCAACGGCCCTAGCAACGGCCCTAGCAACGGCCCTAACAAGGGCCCTAGCAACGGCCCTAACAACGGCCCTAGCAACGGCCCTAACAAGGGCCCTAGCAACGGCCCTAACAAGGGCCCTAGCAACGGCCCAAACAAGGGCCCTAGCAACGGCCCAAACAAGGGCCCTAGCAACGGCCCTAACAACGGCCCTAGAAACGGCCCTAGGAACAACCCTAGCAACGGCCCTAGCAACGGCCCTAGCAACGGCCCTAACAACAGCCCTAGCAACGGCCCTAACAAGGGCCCTAGCAACGGCCCAAACACGGGCCCTAGCAACGGCCCTAACAACGGCCCTAGCAACAGCCCTAACAAGGGCCCTAGCAACGGCCCTAACAAGGGCCCTAGCAACGGCCCAAACAAGGGCCCTAGCAACGGCCCTAACAACGGCCCTAGCAACGGCCCTAACAACGGCCCTAGCAACGGCCCTAACAATGGCCCTAGCAACGGCCCTAACAACGGCCCTAGGAACGGCCCTAACAACGGCCCTAGCAACAACCCTAGCAACGGCCCTAGCAACGGACCTAACAACGGCCGTAGCAACGGCCCTAGCAACGGCCCTAGCAACGGCCCTAAAAAGGGCCCTAGCAACGGCCCTAGCAACGGCCCTAACAACGGCCCTAGCAACGGCCCTAACAAGGGCCCTAGCAACGGCCCTAACAACGGCCCTAGCAACGGCGCTAACAACGGCCCTTGAAACGGCCCTAGGAACAACCCTAGCAACGGCCCTAGCAACGGCCCTAGCAACGGCCCTAGCAACGTCCCTAACAACGGCCCTAGCAACGGCCCTAACAAGGGCCCTAGCAACGGCCCTAACAACGGCCCTAGCAACGGCCCTAACAACCGCCCTATCAATGGCCCTAACAAGTGCCCTAGCAACGGCCCTAGCAACGGCCCTAACAACGGCCACAGCAACGGCCCTAGCAACAGCCCTAGCAACGGCCCTAGCAACAGCCCTTGCAACGGCCCTAGCAACGGCCCTAGCAACGGCCCTAGCAACGGCCCTAAAAAGGGCCCTAGCAACGGCCCTAGCAACGGCCCTATCAACGGCCCTAGCAACGGCCCTAGCAACGGCCCTAGCAACGGCCCTAGCAATGGCCCTAGAAACGGCCCTAACAACGGCCCTAGCAACGGCCATAGCAACGGCCCTAGCAACGGCCCTAGCAACGGCCCTAGCAACGGCCTTTGCAACGGCCCTAGCAACGGCCCTAAAAAGGGCCCTAGCAACGGCCCTAACAACGGCCCTTGCAATGGCCCTAGCAAAGGACCTAGCAACGGCCCTAACGACGGCCCTAGCAACGGCCCTAGCGACGGCCCTAACAACGCCCCAAGCAACGGCCCTAGCAACGGCCCTAGCAACGGCCCTAGCAACGGCCCTAGCAAAGGCCCTAGCAACGGCCCTTGCAACGGCCCTAGCAACGGCCCTAGCAACGGCCCTAGCAACGGCCCTAACAAGGGCCCTAGCAATGGCCCTAATAAGTGCCCTAGCAACGGCCCTAACAAGGGCCCTAGCAACGGCCCTAACAAGGGCCCTAGCAACGGCCCTAGCAACGGCCCTAGCAACCGCCCTAGCTACGGCCCTAGCAACGGCCCTAACAAGGACCCTAGCAACGGCCCTAGCAACGGACCTAACAACGGCCGTAGCAACGGCCCTAGCAACGGCCCTAGCAACGGCCCTAAAAAGGGCCCTAGCAACGGCCCTAGCAACGACTTTAACAACGGCCCTAGCAACGGCCCAAGCAACGGCCCTAACGACGGCCCTAAGAACGGCCCTAGCAACGGCCCTAGTAACGGCCCTAAAAAGGGCCCTAGAAACGGACCTAGCAACGGCCCTAGCAACGGCCCTAGCTATGGCCCTAGCAACGGCCCTAACAAGGGCCCTAGCAACGGCCCTAGTAACGGCCCTAGCAACGGCCCTAGCAACGGCCCTAACAAAGGCCCTAGCAACGGCCCTAGCAACGGCCCTAGCAACGGACCTAACAACGGCCCTAGCAAGGGCCCTAGCAACGGCCCTAGCAACGGCCCTTTCAACGGCCCTAGCAACGGCCCTAGCAACGGCCCTAACAACGGCCCTAGCAACGGCCCTACCAACGGCCCTAACAACGGCCCAAGCAACGGCCCTAGCAACGGCCCTAACAAGGGCCCTAGCAACTGCCCTAACAAGGGCCCTAGCAACGGCCCTAACAAGGGCCCTAGCAACGGCCCTAACAAGGGCCCTAGCAACGGCCCTAACAAGGGCCCTAGCAACGGCCCTAACAAGAGCCCTAGCAACGGCCCTAGCAACGGCCCTAACAAGGGCCCTAGCAACGGCCCTAGCAACGGCCCTAGCAACGGCCCTAGCAACGGCCCTAACAAGGGCCCTAGCAACGGCCCTAACAACGGCCCTAGCAACGGCCCTAACAAGGGCCCTAGCAACGGCCCAAACAAGGGCCCTAGCAACGGCCCAAACAAGGGCCCTAGCAACGGCCCTAACAACGGCCCTAGAAACGGCCCTAGGAACAACCCTAGCAACGGCCCTAGCAACGGCCCTAGCAATGGCCCTAACAACAGCCCTATCAACGGCCCTAACAAGGGCCCTAGCAACGGCCCAAACAAGGGCCCTAGCAACGGCCCTAACAACGGCCCTAGCAACAGCCCTAACAAGGGCCCTAGCAACGGCCCTAACAAGGGCCCTAGCAACGGCCCAAACAAGGGCCCTAGCAACGGCCCTAACAACGGCCCTAGCAACGGCCCTAACAACGGCCCTAGCAACGGCCCAAACAAGGGCCCTAGCAACGGCCCTAACAACGGCCCTAGCAACGGCCCTAACAACGGCCCTAGCAACGGCCCTAACAAGGGCCCTAGCAACGGTCCTAACAAGGGCCCTAGCAACGGCCCTAACAAGGGCCCTAGCAACGGCCCTAGCAACGGCCCTAACAAGGGCCCTAGCAACGGCCCTAGCAACGGCCCTAGCAACGGCCCTAACAAGGGCCCTAACAACGGCCCTAACAAGGGCCCTAGCAACGGCCCTAGCAACGGCCCTAGCAACGGCCCTAGCTACGGCCCTAGCAACGGCCCTAACAAGGGCCCTGCAACGGCCCTAGCAACGGCCCTAGCAACGGCCCTAGCAACGGCCCTAAAAAGGGCCCTAGCAACGGCCCTAGCAACGGCTTTAACAACGGCCCTAGCAAAGGCCCTAGCAACGGCCCTAGAAACGACTTTTGCACCGGCCCTAGCAACGGCCCTAGCAACGGCCCTAACAACGGCCCTAGCAACGGCCCTACCAACGGCCCTAACAACGGCCCAAGCAACGGCCCTAGCAACGGCCCTAGCAACGGCCCTAACAAGGGCCCTAGCAACTGCCCTAACATGGGCCCTAGCAACGGCCCTAACAAGGGCCCTAGCAACGGCCCTAACAAGGGCCTTAGCAACGGCCCTAACAAGGGCCCTAGCAACGGCCCTAGCAACGGCCCTAGCAACGGCCCTAGCTACGGCCCTAGCAACGGCCCTAACAAGGGCCCTAGCAACGGCCCTAGCAACGGCCCTAGCAACGGCCCTAGCAACGGCCCTAGCAACGGCCCTAACAAGGGCCCTAGCAACGGCCCTAGCAACGGCCCTAGCAACGGCCCTAGCAACGGCCCTAGCAACGGCCCTAGCAACGGCCCTAGCTACGGCCCTAGCAACGGCCCTAACAAGGGCCCTAGCAACGGCCCTAGCAACGGCCCTAGCAACGGCCCTAGCAACGGCCCTAGCAACGGCCCTAACAAGGGCCCTAGCAACGGCCCTAGCAACGGCCCTAGCAACGGCCCTAGCAACGGCCCTAGCAACGGCCCTAGCAATGACCCTAGCAACGGACCTAACAACGGCCCTAGCAATGGCCCTAGCAACGGCCCTAGCAACGGCCCTAAAAAGGGCCCTAGCAACGGCCCTAACAACGGCCCTTGCAATGGCCCTAGCAAAGGACCTAGCAACGGCCCTAACGACGGCCCTAGCAACGGCCCTAGCGACGGCCCTAACAACGCCCCAAGCAACGGCCCTAGCAACGGCCCTAACAACGGCCCTAGCAACGGCCCTAGCAACGGCCCTAGCAACGGCCCTAGCAACGGCCCTAGCAAAGGCCCTAGCAACGGCCCTTGCAACGGCCCTAGCAACGGCCCTAGCAACGGCCCTAGCAACGGCCCTAACAAGGGCCCTAGCAATGGCCCTAATAAGTGCCCTAGCAACGGCCCTAACAAGGGCCCTAGCAACGGCCCTAACAAGGGCCCTAGCAACGGCCCTAGCAACGGCCCTAGCAACCGCCCTAGCTACGGCCCTAGCAACGGCCCTAACAAGGGCCCTAGCAACGGCCCTAGCAACGGCCCTAGCAACGGCCCTAGCAACGGCCCTAACAAGGACCCTAGCAACGGCCCTAGCAACGGACCTAACAACGGCCGTAGCAACGGCCCTAGCAACGGCCCTAGCAACGGCCCTAAAAAGGGCCCTAGCAACGGCCCTAGCAACGACTTTAACAACGGCCCTAGCAACGGCCCAAGCAACGGCCCTAACGACGGCCCTAAGAACGGCCCTAGCAACGGCCCTAGTAACGGCCCTAAAAAGGGCCCTAGAAACGGACCTAGCAACGGCCCTAACAAAAGCCCTAGCAACGGCCCTAGCAACGGCCCTAGCAACGGACCTAACAACGGCCCTAGCAAGGGCCCTAGCAACGGCCCTAGCAACGGCCCTTTCAACGGCCCTAGCAACGGCCCTAGCAACGGCCCTAACAACGGCCCTAGCAACGGCCCTACCAACGGCCCTAACAACGGCCCAAGCAACGGCCCTAGCAACGGCCCTAACAAGGGCCCTAGCAACTGCCCTAACAAGGGCCCTAGCAACGGCCCTAACAAGGGCCCTAGCAACGGCCCTAGCAACGACCCTAGCAACGGACCTAACAACGGCCCTAGCAATGGCCCTAGCAACGGCCCTAGCAATGGCCCTAAAAAGGGCCCTAGCAACGGCCCTAACAACGGCCCTTGCAATGGCCCTAGAAACGGCCCTAGCAACGGCCCTAGCAACGGCCCTAACAAGGGCCCTAACAACGGCCCTAACAACTGCCCTAGCAACGGCCCTAGCAACGGCCCTAGCTACGGCCCTAGCAACGGCCCTAACAAGGGCCCTAGCAACGGCCCTAGCAACGGCCCTAGCAACGGACCTAACAACGGTCGTAGCAACGGCCCTAAAAAGGGCACTAGCATCGGCCCTAACAATGGCCCTTGCAACGGCCCTAGCAACGGCCCTAGCAACGGCCCTAACAAGGGCCCTAGCAACGGCCCTAACAAGGGCCCTAGCAACGGCCCTAACAAGGGCCCTAGCAACGGCCCTAACAAGAGCCCTAGCAACGGCCCTAGCAACGGCCCTAACAAGGGCCCTAGCAACGGCCCTAGCAACGGCCCTAGCAACGGCCCTAGCAACGGCCCTAACAAGGGCCCTAGCAACGGCCCTAACAACGGCCCTAGCAACGGCCCTAACAAGGGCCCTAGCAACGGCCCAAACAAGGGCCCTAGCAACGGCCCAAACAAGGGCCCTAGCAACGGCCCTAACAACGGCCCTAGAAACGGCCCTAGGAACAACCCTAGCAACGGCCCTAGCAACGGCCCTAGCAACGGCCCTAACAACAGCCCTATCAACGGCCCTAACAAGGGCCCTAGCAACGGCCCAAACAAGGGCCCTAGCAACGGCCCTAACAACGGCCCTAGCAACAGCCCTAACAAGGGCCCTAGCAACGGCCCTAACAAGGGCCCTAGCAACGGCCCAAACAAGGGCCCTAGCAACGGCCCTAACAACGGCCCTAGCAACGGCCCTAACAACGGCCCTAGCAACGGCCCAAACAAGGGCCCTAGCAACGGCCCTAACAACGGCCCTAGCAACGGCCCTAACAACGGCCCTAGCAACGGCCCTAACAAGGGCCCTAGCAACGGTCCTAACAAGGGCCCTAGCAACGGCCCTAACAAGGGCCCTAGCAACGGCCCTAACAAGAGCCATAGCAACGGCCCTAGCAACGGCCCTAACAAGGGCCCTAGCAACGGCCCTAGCAACGGCCCTAGCAACGGCCCTAACAAGGGCCCTAACAACGGCCCTAACAAGGGCCCTAGCAACGGCCCTAGCAACGGCCCTAGCAACGGCCCTAGCTACGGCCCTAGCAACGGCCCTAACAAGGGCCCTGCAACGGCCCTAGCAACGGCCCTAGCAACGGCCCTAGCAACGGCCCTAAAAAGGGCCCTAGCAACGGCCCTAGCAACGGCTTTAACAACGGCCCTAGCAAAGGCCCTAGCAACGGCCCTAGAAACGACTTTTGCACCGGCCCTAGCAACGGCCCTAGCAACGGCCCTAACAACGGCCCTAGCAACGGCCCTACCAACGGCCCTAACAACGGCCCAAGCAACGGCCCTAGCAACGGCCCTAGCAACGGCCCTAACAAGGGCCCTAGCAACTGCCCTAACATGGGCCCTAGCAACGGCCCTAACAAGGGCCCTAGCAACGGCCCTAACAAGGGCCTTAGCAACGGCCCTAACAAGGGCCCTAGCAACGGCCCTAGCAACGGCCCTAGCAACGGCCCTAGCTACGGCCCTAGCAACGGCCCTAACAAGGGCCCTAGCAACGGCAATAGCAACGGCCCTAGCAACGGCCCTAGCAACGGCCCTAGCAATGGCCCTAACAAGGGCCCTAGCAACGGCCCTAGCAACGGCCCTAGCAACGGCCCTAGCAACGGCCCTAGCAACGGCCCTAGCTACGGCCCTAGCAACGGCCCTAACAAGGGCCCTAGCAACGGCCCTAGCAACGGCCCTAGCAACGGCCCTAGCAACGGCCCTAGCAACGGCCCTAACAAGGGCCCTAGCAACGGCCCTAGCAACGGCCCTAGCAACGGCCCTAGCAACGGCCCTAGCAACGGCCCTAGCAATGACCCTAGCAACGGACCTAACAACGGCCCTAGCAATGGCCCTAGCAACGGCCCTAGCAACGGCCCTAAAAAGGGCCCTAGCAACGGCCCTAACAACGGCCCTTGCAATGGCCCTAGCAAAGGACCTAGCAACGGCCCTAACGACGGCCCTAGCAACGGCCCTAGCGACGGCCCTAACAACGCCCCAAGCAACGGCCCTAGCAACGGCCCTAACAACGGCCCTAGCAACGGCCCTAGCAACGGCCCTAGCAACGGCCCTAGCAACGGCCCTAGCAAAGGCCCTAGCAACGGCCCTTGCAACGGCCCTAGCAACGGCCCTAGCAACGGCCCTAGCAACGGCCCTAACAAGGGCCCTAGCAATGGCCCTAATAAGTGCCCTAGCAACGGCCCTAACAAGGGCCCTAGCAACGGCCCTAACAAGGGCCCTAGCAACGGCCCTAGCAACGGCCCTAGCAACCGTCCTAGCTACGGCCCTAGCAACGGCCCTAACAAGGGCCCTAGCAACGGCCCTAGCAACGGCCCTAGCAACGGCCCTAGCAACGGCCCTAACAAGGACCCTAGCAACGGCCCTAGCAACGGACCTAACAACGGCCCTAGCAACGGACCTAGTAACGGCCCTAAAAAGGGCCCTAGAAACGGACCTAGCAACGGCCCTAGCAACGGCCCTAGCTATGGCCCTAGCAACGGCCCTAACAACGGCCCTAGCAACGGCCCTACCAACGGCCCTAACAACGGCCCAAGCAACGGCCCTAGCAACGGCCCTAACAACGGCCCTAGCAACGGCCCTAGCAACGGCCCTAACAAGGGCCCTAGCAACTGCCCTAACAAGGGCCCTAGCAACGGCCCTAACAAGGGCCCTAGCAACGGCCCTAGCAACGACCCTAGCAACGGACCTAACAACGGCCCTAGCAATGGCCCTAGCAACGGCCCTAGCAATGGCCCTAAAAAGGGCCCTAGCAACGGCCCTAACAACGGCCCTTGCAATGGCCCTAGCAAAGGACCTAGCAACGGCCCTAACGACGGCCCTAGCAACGGCCCTAGCAACGGCCCTAACAACGGCCCTAGCAACGGCCCTAGAAACGGCCCTAGCAACGGCCCTAGCAACGGCCCTAACAAGGGCCCTAACAACGGCCCTAACAACTGCCCTAGCAACGGCCCTAGCAACGGCCCTAGCTACGGCCCTAGCAACGGCCCTAACAAGGGCCCTAGCAACGGCCCTAGCAACGGCCGTAGCAACGGCTCTAGCAACGGCCCTAACAAAGGCCCTAGCAACGGCCCTAGCAACGGCCCTAGCAACGGTTCTAGCAACGGCCCTAACAAGGACCCTAGCAACGGCCCTAGCAACGGCCCTAGCAACGGCCCTAACAAGGGCCCTAGCAACGGCCCTAACAACGGCCCTTGAAACGGCCCTAGGAAAAACCCTAGCAACGGCCCTAGCAAAGGCCCTAGCAACGGCCCTAACAAGGGCCCTAGCAACGGCCCTAACAACGGCCTTTGAAACGGCCCTAGCAACGGCCCTAGCAACGGCCCTAACAAGGGCCCTAGCAACGGCCTAAACAAGGGCCCTAGCAACGGCCCTAGCAACGGCCCTAGCTACGGCCCTAGCAACGGCCCTAACAAGGGCCCTAGCAACGGCCCTAGCAACGGCCCTAGCAACGGCCCTAGAAACGGCCCTAACAAGGGCCCTAGCAACGGCCCTAGCAACGGCCCTAACAACGGCCCTAGCAACGGCCCTAACAACAGCCTTTGAAATGGCCCTAGCAACGGCCCTAGCAACGGCCCTAACAAGGGCCCTATCAACGGCCCTAACAAGGGCCCTAGCAACGGCCCAAACAAGGGCCCTAGCAACGGCCCTAACAAGGGCCATAGCAACAGCCCTAGCAACAGCCCTAGCAACGGCCCTAGCTACGGCCCTAGCAACGGCCCTAGCAACGGCCCTAGCAACGGCCCTAGCACCGGCCCTAACAACGGCCCTAGCAACGGCCCTAACAAGGGCCCTAGCAACGGCCCTAGCAACGGCCCTAGCAACGGCCCTAGCAACGGCCCTAGCAACGGCCCTAACAAGGGCCCTAGCAACGGCCCTAACAACGGCCCTTGAAACGGCCCTAGGAACAACCCTAGCAACGGCCCTAGCAACGGCCCAAGCAACGGCCCTAACAAGGGCCCTAGCAACGGCCCTAACAACGGCCTTTGAAACGGCCCTAGCAACGGCCCTAGCAACGGCCCTAGCAACGGCCCTAGCAACGGCCCTAACAAGGGCCCTAGCAACGGCCCTAGCAACGGCCCTAACAACGGCCCTAGCAACGGCCCTAGCAACGGCCCTAAGAACGGCCCTAACAACGAGCCTAGCAACGGCCCTAGCAACGGCCCTAACAAGGGCCCTAACAACGGGCGTAACAACTGCCCTAGCAATGGCCCTAGCAAGGGCCCTAACAAGGGCCCTAGCAACGGCCCTAACAAGGGCCCTAGCAACGGCCCTAGCAACGGCCCTAACAACGGCCCTAGCAACGGCCCTAACAACGGCCCTAGCAACGGCCCAAACAAGGGCCCTAGCAACGGCCCTAACAACGGCCCTAGCAACGGCCCTAACAACGGCCCTAGCAACGGCCCTAACAAGGGCCCTAGCAACGGTCCTAACAAGGGCCCTAGCAACGGCCCTAACAAGGGCCCTAGCAACGGCCCTAACAAGAGCCCTAGCAACGGCCCTAGCAACGGCCCTAACAAGGGCCCTAGCAACGGCCCTAGCAACGGCCCTAGCAACGGCCCTAACAAGGGCCCTAACAACGGCCCTAACAAGGGCCCTAGCAACGGCCCTAGCAACGGCCCTAGCAACGGCCCTAGCTACGGCCCTAGCAACGGCCCTAACAAGGGCCCTGCAACGGCCCTAGCAACGGCCCTAGCAACGGCCCTAGCAACGGCCCTAAATAGGGCCCTAGCAACGGCCCTAGCAACGGCTTTAACAACGGCCCTAGCAAAGGCCCTAGCAACGGCCCTAGAAACGACTTTTGCACCGGCCCTAGCAACGGCCCTAGCAACGGCCCTAACAACGGCCCTAGCAACGGCCCTACCAACGGCCCTAACAACGGCCCAAGCAACGGCCCTAGCAACGGCCCTAGCAACGGCCCTAACAAGGGCCCTAGCAACTGCCCTAACATGGGCCCTAGCAACGGCCCTAACAAGGGCCCTAGCAACGGCCCTAACAAGGGCCTTAGCAACGGCCCTAACAAGGGCCCTAGCAACGGCCCTAGCAACGGCCCTAGCAACGGCCCTAGCTACGGCCCTAGCAACGGCCCTAACAAGGGCCCTAGCAACGGCAATAGCAACGGCCCTAGCAACGGCCCTAGCAACGGCCCTAGCAACGGCCCTAACAAGGGCCCTAGCAACGGCCCTAGCAACGGCCCTAGCAACGGCCCTAGCAACGGCCCTAGCAACGGCCCTAGCAACGGCCCTAGCTACGGCCCTAGCAACGGCCCTAACAAGGGCCCTAGCAACGGCCCTAGCAACGGCCCTAGCAACGGCCCTAGCAACGGCCCTAGCAACGGCCCTAACAAGGGCCCTAGCAACGGCCCTAGCAATGGCCCTAGCAACGGCCCTAGCAACGGCCCTAGCAACGGCCCTAGCAATGACCCTAGCAACGGACCTAACAACGGCCCTAGCAATGGCCCTAGCAACGGCCCTAGCAACGGCCCTAAAAAGGGCCCTAGCAACGGCCCTAACAACGGCCCTTGCAATGGCCCTAGCAAAGGACCTAGCAACGGCCCTAACGACGGCCCTAGCAACGGCCCTAGCGACGGCCCTAACAACGCCCCAAGCAACGGCCCTAGCAACGGCCCTAACAACGGCCCTAGCAACGGCCCTAGCAACGGCCCTAGCAACGGCCCTAGCAACGGCCCTAGCAAAGGCCCTAGCAACGGCCCTTGCAACGGCCCTAGCAACGGCCCTAGCAACGGCCCTAGCAACGGCCCTAACAAGGGCCCTAGCAATGGCCCTAATAAGTGCCCTAGCAACGGCCCTAACAAGGGCCCTAGCAACGGCCCTAACAAGGGCCCTAGCAACGGCCCTAGCAACGGCCCTAGCAACCGCCCTAGCTACGGCCCTAGCAACGGCCCTAACAAGGGCCCTAGCAACGGCCCTAGCAACGGCCCTAGCAACGGCCCTAGCAACGGCCCTAACAAGGACCCTAGCAACGGCCCTAGCAACGGACCTAACAACGGCCCTAGCAACGGACCTAGTAACGGCCCTAAAAAGGGCCCTAGAAACGGACCTAGCAACGGCCCTAGCAACGGCCCTAGCTTTGGCCCTAGCAACGGCCCTAACAAGGGCCCTAGCAACGGCCCTAGTAACGGCCCTAGCAACGGCCCTAGCAACGGCCCTAACAAAGGCCCTAGCAACGGCCCTAGCAACGGCCCTAGCAACGGACCTAACAACGGCCCTAGCAAGGGCCCTAGCAACGGCCCTAGCAACGGCCCTTTCAACGGCCCTAGCAACGGCCCTAGCAACGGCCCTAACAACGGCCCTAGCAACGGCCCTAGCAACGGCCCTAGCTACGGCCCTAGCAACGGCCCTAACAAGGGCCCTAGCAACGGCCCTAGCAACGGCCGTAGCAACGGCTCTAGCAACGGCCCTAACAAAGGCCCTAGCAACGGCCCTAGCAACGGCCCTAGGAACGGTTCTAGCAACGGCCCTAACAAGGACCCTAGCAACGGCCCTAGCAACGGCCCTAGCAACGGCCCTAACAAGGGCCCTAGCAACGGCCCTAACAACGGCCCTTGAAACGGCCCTAGGAAAAACCCTAGCAACGGCCCTAGCAAAGGCCCTAGCAACGGCCCTAACAAGGGCCCTAGCAACGGCCCTAACAACGGCCTTTGAAACGGCCCTAGCAACGGCCCTAGCAACGGCCCTAACAAGGGCCCTAGCAACGGCCTAAACAAGGGCCCTAGCAACGGCCCTAGCAACGGCCCTAGCTACGGCCCTAGCAACGGCCCTAACAAGGGCCCTAGCAACGGCCCTAGCAACGGCCCTAGCAACGGCCCTAGAAACGGCCCTAACAAGGGCCCTAGCAACGGCCCTAGCAACGGCCCTAACAACGGCCCTAGCAACGGCCCTAACAACAGCCTTTGAAATGGCCCTAGCAACGGCCCTAGCAACGGCCCTAACAAGGGCCCTATCAACGGCCCTAACAAGGGCCCTAGCAACGGCCCAAACAAGGGCCCTAGCAACGGCCCTAACAAGGGTCATAGCAACAGCCCTAGCAACAGCCCTAGCAACGGCCCTAGCTACGGCCCTAGCAACGGCCCTAGCAACGGCCCTAGCAACGGCCCTAGCACCGGCCCTAACAACGGCCCTAGCAACGGCCCTAACAAGGGCCCTAGCAACGGCCCTAGCAACGGCCCTAGCAACGGCCCTAGCAACGGCCCTAGCAACGGCCCTAACAAGGGCCCTAGCAACGGCCCTAACAACGGCCCTTGAAACGGCCCTAGGAACAACCCTAGCAACGGCCCTAGCAACGGCCCTAGCAACGGCCCTAACAAGGGCCCTAGCAACGGCCCTAACAACGGCCTTTGAAACGGCCCTAGCAACGGCCCTAGCAACGGCCCTAGCAACGGCCCTAACAAGGGCCCTAGCAACGGCCCTAGCAACGGCCCTAACAACGGCCCTAGCAACGGCCCTAGCAACGGCCCTAAGAACGGCCCTAACAACGAGCCTAGCAACGGCCCTAGCAACGGCCCTAACAAGGGCCCTAACAACGGGCGTAACAACTGCCCTAGCAATGGCCCTAGCAAGGGCCCTAACAAGGGCCCTAGCAACGGCCCTAACAAGGGCCCTAGCAACGGCCCTAACAAGGGCCCTAGCAACGGCCCTAACAAGGGCCCTAGCAACGGCCCTAGCAACGGCCCTAGCAACGGCCCTAACAAGGGCCCTAGCAATGGCCCTAGCAACGGCCCTAGCAACGGCCCTAGCAACGGAGCTAGCAACGAACCTAGCAACGGCCCTAGCAACGGCCCTACCAACGGCCCTAACAATGGCCCTAGAAACGGCCCTAGCAACGGCCCTAGCAATGGCCCTAGCAACGGCCCTAACAAGGGCCCTAGCAAAGGCCCTAGCAACGGCCCTAACAACGGCCCTAGCAACGGCCCTACCAACGGCCCTAACAACGGCCCTAACAACGGCCCTAGCAACGGCCCTAGCAACGGCCCTAACAAGGGCCCTAACAACGGCCGTAACAACGGCCCTAGCAACGGCCCTAGCAACGGCCCTAACAAGGGCCCTAGCAACGGCCCTAACAAGGGCCCTAGCAACGGCCCTAGCAACGGCCCTAGTAACGGCCCTAGTTACGGCCCTAGCAACGGCCCTCACAAGGGCCCTAGCAACGGCCCTAGCAACGGCCCTAACAAGGGCCTTAGCAATGGAGCTAGCAACGGCCCTAACAACGGCCCTTGCAACGGCCCTAGCAACGGCCCTAGCAACGGCCCTAACAACGGCCCTAGCAACGGCCCTACCAACGGCCCTAACAACGGCCCTAGAAACGGCCCTAGCAACGGCCCTAGCAACGGCCCTAGCAACGGCCCTAGCAACGGCCCTAGCTATGGCCCTAGCAACGGCCCTAACAAGGGCCCTAGCAGCGGCCCTAGCAACGGCCCTAGCAACGGCCCTAGAAACGGCCCTAACAAGGGCCCTAGCAATGGCCCTAGCAACGGCCCTAACAACGGCCCTAGCAACGGCCCTAACAAGGGCCCTAGCAACGGCCCTAACAACAGCCTTTGAAATGGCCCTAGCAACGGCCCTAGCAACGGCCCAAACAAGGGCCCTAGCAACGGCCCTAACAAGGGCCATAGCAACAGCCCTAGCAACGGCCCTAGCAACGGCCCTAGCTACGGCCCTAGCAACGGCCCTAGCAACGGCCCTAGCAACGGCCCTAGCACCGGCCCTAACAACGGCCCTAGCAACGGCCCTAACAAGGCACCTAGCAACGGCCCTAGCAACGGCCCTAGCAACGGCCCTAACAAGGGCCCTAGCAACGGCCCTAACAACGGCCCTTGAAACGGCCCTAGGAACAACCCTAGCAACGGCCCTAGCAACGGCCCTAGCAACGGCCCTAACAAGGGCCCTAGCAACGGCCCTAACTACGGCCTTTGAAACGGCCCTAGCAACGGCCCTAGCAACGGCCCTAACAAGGGCCCTAGCAACGGCCCAAACAAGGGCCCTAACAACGACCCTAACAACGGTCCTAGCAACGGCCCTAGCAACGGCCCTAACAAGGGCCCTAGCAACGGCCCTAGCAACGGCCCTAACAACGGCCCTAGCAACGGCCCTAGCAACGGCCCTAAGAACGGCCCTAACAACGAGCCTAGCAACGGCCCTAGCAACGGCCCTAACAAGGGCCCTAGCAACGGCCCTAACAAGGGCCCTAGCAACGGCCCTAGCAACGGCCCTAGTAACGGCCCTAGCTACGGCCCTAGCAACGGCCCTAACAAGGGCCCTAGCAATGGCCCTAGCAACGGCCCTAGCAACGGCCCTAGCAACGGCCCTAACAAGGGCCCTAGCAACGGAGCTAGCAACGGCCCTAGCAACGGACCTAACAACAGCCCTAACAACGGCCCTTGCAACGGCCCTAGCAACGGCCCTAGCAACGGCCCTAACAACGGCTCTAGCAACGGCCCTACCAACGGCCCTAACAATGGCCCTAGAAACGGCCCTAGCAACGGCCCTAGCAACGGCCCTAGCAACGGCCCTAACAAGGGCCCTAGCAACGGCCCTAACAAGGTCCCTAGCAACGGCCGTAACAAGGGCCCTAGCAACGGCCCTAACAAGGGCCCTAGCAACGGCCCTAGCAACGGCCCTAGCAACGGCCCTAGAAACGGCCCTAACATGGGCCCTAGCAACGGCCCTAGCAACGGCCCTAACAACGGTCCTAGCAACGGCCCTAACAAGGGCCCTAGCAACGGCCCTAACAACGGCCCTTGAAATGGCCCTAACAAGGGCCCTAGCAACGGACCTAGCAACGGCCCCAACAAGGGCCCTAGCAACGGCCCTAACATCGGCCCTTGAAACGGCCCTAGGAACAACCCTAGCAACGGCCTTTGCAACGGCCCTAGCAACGGCCCTAGCAACGGCCCTAGCAACGGCCCTACCAACGGCCCTAGCAACGGCCCTAGCAACGGCCCTAGCAACTGCCCTAACAAGGGCCCTAGCAAAGGCCCTAACAAGGGCCGTAGCAACGGCCCTAACAAGGGCCCTAGCAACGGCCCTAGCAACGGCCCTAACAAGGGCCCTAGCAACGGCCCTAGAAACGGCCCCAACAAGGGCCCTAGCAACGGCCCTAGCAACGGCCCTAGCTACGGCCCTAGCAACGGCCCTTAAAAGAGCCCTAGCAACGGCCCTAGCAACGGCCCTAACAATGGCCCTAGCAACGGCCCTAACAAGGGCCCTAGCAACGGCCCTAGCAACGGCCCTCACAAGGGCCCTAGCAACGGCCCTAGCAACGGCCCTAACAACGGCCCTAGCAACGGCCCTAGCAACGGCCCTTAAAAGAGCCCTAACAAGGACCCTAGCAACGGCCCTAACAAGGGCCCTATCAACGGCCCTAACAAGGGCCCTAGCAACGGCCCAAACAAGGGCCCTAGCAACGGCCCTAACAAGGGCCCTAGCAACGGCCCTAACAAGGGCCCTAACAACGGCCCTAGCAACGGCCCTAGCAACGGCCCTTACAACGGCCCTAGCAACGGCCCTAGCAACGGCCCTAACAACGGCCCTATCAACGGCCCTAGCAACGGCCTTAGCAACGGCCCTAGCAACGGCCCTAACAAGGGCCCTAGCAACGGCCCTAACAACGGCCTTTGAAACGGCCCTAGCAACAGCCCTAGCAACGGCCCTAACAAGGGCCCTAGCAACGGCCCTAACAAGGGCCCTAGCAACGGCCCTAACAACGGCCTTTGAAACGGCCCTAGCAACGGCCCTAGCAACGGCCCTAACAAGGGCCCTAGCAACGGCCCTAACAACGGCCCTAGCAACGGCCCTAACAACGGCCTTTGAAACGGCCCTAGCTACGGCCCTAACAAGGGCCCTAGCAACGGCCCTAGCAACGGCCCTAGCTACGGCCCTAGCAACGGCCCTAACAAGGGCCCTAGCAACGGCCCTAGCAACGGCCCTAGCTACGGCCCTAACAAGGGCCCTAGCAACGGCCCGAACAAGGGCCCTAGCAACGGCCCTAGCAACGGCCTTACAAGGGCCATAGCAACGGCCCTAACAAGGGCCCTAGCAACGGCCCTAACAAGGGCCCTAGCAACGGCCCTAGTAACGGCCCTAACAAGGGCCGTAGCAACGGCCCTAGCAACGGCCCTACCAACGGCCCTAGCAACGGCCCTAGCAACGGCCCTAGCAACGGCCCTAACAATGGCCCTAGCAAAGGCCCTAACAAGGGCCGTAGCAACGGCCCTAACAAGGGCCCTAGCAACGGCCCTAACAAGGGCCCTAGCAACGGCCCTAACAAGGGCCCTAGCAACGGCCCTAGCAACGGCCCTAGCAACGGCCCTAGCAACGGCCCTAACAAGGGCCCTAGCAACGGCCCTAGCAACGGCATTAGCAACGGCCCTAACAAGGGCCCTAGCAACGGCCCTAGCAACGGCCCCAACAAGGGCCCTAGCAACGGCCCTAGCAACGGCCCTAGCTACGGCCCTAGCAACGGCCCTTAAAAGGGCCCTAGCAACGGCCCTAGCAACGGCCCTAGCAACGGCCCTAACAAGGGCCCTAGCAACGGCCCCTGAAAAGGCCCTAACAAGGGCCCTAGCAACGGCCCTAGCAACGGCCCTAACAACGGCCCTAGCAACGGCCCTAGCAACGGCCCTAACAACGGCCCTAGCAACGGCCCTAACAAGGGCCCTAGCAACGGCCCTAACACCAGCCCTTGAAACGGCCCTAGCAACGGCCCTAGCAACGGCCCTAGCAACGGCCCTAACAAGGGCCCTAGCAACGGCCCTAACAACAGCCCTTGAAACGGCCCTAGCAACGGCCCTAGCAACGACCCTAGCAACGGCCCTAACGAGGACCCTAGAAACGGCCCTAACAAGGGCCCTAGCAACGGCCCTAACAACGGCCCTTGAAACGGCCCTAGGAACAACCCTAGCAACGGCCCTAGCAACGGCCCTAGCAACGGCCCTAGCAACGGCCCTAGCAACGGCCATAGCAACGGCCATAGCAACGGCCCTAGCAATGGCCCTAGCAACGGCCCTAGCAACGGCCCTAGCAACTGCCCTAACAACGGCCCTAGCAACGGCCCTAGCAACGGCCCTATCAACGGCCCTAGCAACGGCCCTAGCAACGGCCCTAACAACGGCCCTAGCAACGGCCCTAGCAAAGGCTCTAGCAACGGCCCTAGCAAAGGCCCTAACAACGGCCCTAGCAAAGGCCCTAACAACGGCCATTCAACGGCCATAACAACGGCCCTAGCAACGGCCCTAACAACGGCCCTAACAACGGCCCTAGCAACGGCCCTAACAACGGCCCTAGCAAAGGCCCTAACAACGGCCATAGCAACCGTTCTAACAACGGCCCTAGCAACGGCCCTAGCAACGGCCCAAGCAACGGCCCTAACAAGGGCCCTATCACACTGCCCTAACAACGGCCCTAGCAACGGCCCTAGCAACGGCCCTAACAAGGGCCCTAACAACGGCCCTAACAAGGGCCCTAGCAACGGCCCTAACAAGGGCCCTAGGAATGGCCCTAGCAACGGCCCTAGCAACGGCCCTAGCTACGGCCCTAGCAACGGCCCTAACAAGGGCCCTAGCAACGGCCCTAGCAACGGACCTAACAACGGCCCTAGCAACGGCCCTAGCAACGGCCCTAGCAACGGCCCTAAAGAGGGCCCTAGCAACGGCCCTAACAAGGGCCCTATCAAACTGCCCTAACAACGGCCCTAGCAACGGCCCTAGCAACGGCCCTAACAAGGGCCCTAACAACGGCCCTAACAAGGGCCCTAGCAACGGCCCTAACAAGGGCCCTAGCAACGGCCCTAGCAACGGCCCTAGCAACGGCCCTAGCAACGGCCCTAACAACGGCCCTAGCAACGGCCCTAGCAACGGCCCTAACAACGGCCCTAGCAACGGCCCTAGCAACGGCCCTAGCAACGGCCCTAGCAACGGCCCTAGCGACGGCCCTAGCAACGGCCCTAGCGACGGCCCTAACAAGGGCCCTAGCGACGGCCCTAACAAGGGCCCTAGCGACGGCCCTAACAACGGCCCTAACGACGGCACTAGCAACGGCCCTAACAACGGCCCAAACAACGGCCCTAGCAACGGCACTAGCAACGGCCCTAGCAACGGCCCTAACAACGGCCCTAGCAACGGCCCTAACAACGGCCCTAGCAACGGCCCAAACAACGGCCCTAGCAACGGCCCTAGCAACGGCCCTAACAACGGCCCTAGCAACGGCCCTACCAACGGCCCTAACAACGGCCCTAGCAACGGCCCTAGCAACGGCCCTAACAACGGCCCTAGCAACGGCCCTAGCAACGGCCCAAACAAGGGCCCTAGCAATGGCCCTAACAAGGGCCCTAGCAACGGCCCTAACAAGGGCCCTAGCAACGGCCCTAACAAGGGCCCAAGCAACGGTTCTAACAAGGGTCCTAGCAACGGCCCTAGCAACGGCCCTAGAAACGGCCCTAGCTACGGCCCTAGCAACGGCCCTAACAAGGGCCCTAGCAACGGCCCTAGCAACAGCTCTAGCAACGGCCCTAGCAACGGCCCTAACAAGGGCCCTAGCAACGGCCCTAACAACAGCCTTTGAAACGGCCCTAGCAACGGCCCTAGCAACGGCCCTAACAATGGCCCTATCAACGGCCCTAACAAGGGCCCTAGCAACGGCCCAAACAAGGGCCCTAGCAACGGCCCTAACAAGGGCCCTAACAACGGCCCTAGCAACGGCCCTAGCAACGGCCCTAACAACGGCCCTGACAACGGTCCAAACAACGGCCCTGACAACGGACCTAACAACGGCCCTTGAAACGGCCCTAGGAACAACCCTAGCAACGGCCCTAGCAACGGGCCTAGTAACGGCCCTAACAACGGCCCAAGCAACGGCCCTAGCAACGGCCCTAACAACCGCCCTATCAACGGCCCTAACAACGGCCCTTGCAATGGCCCTAGCAACGGCCCTAGCAACGACTTTAGCAACGGCCCTAACAACGGCCCTAGCAACGGCCCTAAAAACTTAAACAATCCTAAACCCTAAACCTTAAACCATAAACCCTAAATTTTAAACCATAAATCTAAGAATAACCATAACCCTAACCCTAACCCTAACCTTAACCCCATAACCCTAACCCTAACCCTCACCCTAACCCTAACACTAACCCTAACCGTAACCCTAACCCTAACACTAACCCTAACCCTAATCCTAACCCTAACCCTAACCCTAACCCTAACCCCTAACCCTAACCCTAACCCTAATCCTAACCTTACCCTAACCCTAACCCTAACCCTAACCCTAACCCTAACCTTAACCCTAATCCTAACCCTAACCGTAACCATAACACTAAACTCTAAACCCTAAACCTAATCCACCCTAAACCTTAAAAAATCCTAAACAATAAACCTTAAACCCTAAACCCTAAATCTAACAATAAACCTATACCTAACCCTAAATCTAACCCTAACCCTAACCCTAACCCTAAACCTAACCCTGACCCTAAGCCTAACCCTAATCCTAACACTAACCATAACCCTAACCCTAACACTAACCCTAACCTTAACCCTAATCCTAACCCTAACCCTAACCCTAACCCTAATTCTAACCCTAACCCTAACCGTAACCATAATACTAAACTCTAAACCCTAAACCTAATCCACCCTAAACCTTAAACAATCCTAAACCATAAACCGTAGATCCTAAACCCTAAATCTAACAATAAACCTAAACCTAACCCTTAATCTAACCCTAACCCTAACCCTAGCCCTAAACCTAACCCTAACCCTAAACCTCACACTATCCCTAATCCTAACACTAAACCCTAACCCTAACCCTATCCCTAACCCTAACCCTAACCTAACCCTAACACTAACCCTAACACTAACACTAACCTTAACCCTAACCCTAACCTTAAACCTCACCCTAACCCTCACCCTAACCCTCACCCTAACCCTAAACCTAACCCTAACACTAACCCTAACACCCTAAATCCTAAACCCTAAACCCAGAAAAACCATAAACACTAATTCCAAAAGCACCCTAAACCCTAAACTTTAAACACTAAACGCTAAAAAACCCTAAACCCTAAACCCTAAACACTAAACCCTAAACAAGCCTAAACCCTAAAACCATTAACACTATACCCTAAACAACCCTAAACTCTTAACCCTAAAAATTATAGCCTAAACCCTAAAACACTATACAACCTGAAACCCTAAACCTTAAAATATCCTAAATCATAAATCCTGAACAACCCTAAACACTAAATCATAAACAACCCTAAAAAAACCTAAAAACTCTAAACGCTAAAACATAAACAACCCTAAACATTAAACAATCTTAAACGCTAAAACCTATACCCTAAACCTAAACCACCCTAAAACTTAAACAATCCTAAACCCTAAACCTTAAACCATAAACCCTAAATTTTAAACCATAAATCTAAGAATAACCATAACCCTAACCATAACCCTAAACCTAAACCTAACCCTAACCCCAACCCTAACCGTAACCCCATAACCCTAACCCTAACCTTAAGCCTAACATAACCACATAACCTAACCCTAACCCTCACCCTAACCCTAACCCTAACCCTAACCCTAACCCTAACCCTAACCCTAACCCCTAACCCCTAAAACTAACCCTAACCCTAACCCCTAACCCTAACCCTAACCCTAACCTTACCCTAACCCTAACCTTAACCCTAACCCTAACCCTAACCCTAACCTTAACCCTAACCCTAACCTTAACCCTAACACTAACCCTAACCCCTAACCCTTAACCTAACCCTAACCCTAACCCTAACCCTAACCCTAACCCTAAACCTAACCCTAACACTAACCTTAACCCTAATCCTAACCCTAACCCTAACCCTAACCCTAACCGTAACCATAACACTAAACTCTAAACCCTAAACCTAATCCACCATAAACCTTAAACAATCCTAAACCATAAACCGTAGACCCTAAATCCTAAATCTAACAATAAACCTAAACCTAACCCTAAATCTAACCCTAACCCTAAACCCTCCCTGACCCTAAACCTAACCCTAACCCTAAACCTAACCCTGACCCTAATCCTAACACTAAACCTATTTCTAATTCTAACCCTAAAACTAATCCTAAACTTAAACCTAACCCCCTAATAATAACCCTAACCCTAACACTAACCCTAACTCCTAACCCTAACCCTAATTCTAACCCTAACCTAACCCTAACCCTAACCCTAACCCTTACCATAACCCTAACCCTAACCCTTACCCCATCCCTAACCCTAACCCTAACCGTAACCATAACACTAAACTCTAAACCCTAAACCTAATCCACCCTAAACCTTAAAAAATCCTAAACCATAAACCTTAAACCCTAAACCCTAAATCTAACAATAAACCTAAACCTAACCCTAAATCTAACCCTAACCCTATCCCTAACCCTAAACCTAACCCAGACCCTAACCCTAACCCTAATCATAACACTAACCATAACCCTAACCCTAACACTAACCCTAACCTTAACCCTAACCCTAACCCTAACTTTAACCCTAACCCTAATTCTAACCCTAACCCTAACCCTAACCGTAACCATAATACTAAACTTTAAACCCTAAACCTAATCCACCCTAAACCTTAAACAATCCTAAACCATAAACCTTAAACCCTAAATTCTAAATCTAACAATAAACCTAAACCTAACCGTAAATCTAACCCTAACCCTAACCCTAACCCTAAACCTAAACCTGACTCTAACCCTAACCCTAATCCTAACACTAATCATAACCCAAACACTAACCCTAACCCTAACCCTAAACCTAACCCTAAACCTCACACTATCCCTAATCCTAACACTAAACCCTAAACTTTAAATCTAATCCTAACCCTAACCCTACCCTTAACCCTAACCCTAACCCTATCACTAAACCTAACCCTGACCCTAATCCTAACACTAACCCTATTTCTAATTCTAACCCTAACACTAATCCTTAACTAAAACCTAACCTTCTAATAATAACCCTAACAGTCAACCTAACCCTAACCCTAACCCTAACACTAACCCTAACACTAACCCCTAACCCCTAACAATAACCCTAACCCCAACCCCTAACCCTAACCCTAACCCTAACCCTAACCCTAACCCTAACCCTAACCCTAACCCTAACCCTATCCCTAACCCTAACCCTTACACTAACACTAACACTAACCTTAACCCTAACCCTAACCTTAACCCTCACCCTAACCCTCACCTTAACCCTAAACCTAACCCTAACACTAACCCTAACACCCTAAATCCTAAACCCTAAACCCCGAAAAACCCTAAACACTAATTCCAAAAGCATCTAAACCCTAAACTATAAACACTAAATGCTAAAAAACCCTAAACCCTAAACCCTAAACACTAAACCCTAAACAAGCCTAAACCCTAAAACCATTAACACTATACCCTAAACAACCCTAAACCCTTAACCCTAAACATTATACCCTAAACCCTAAAACACTATACAACCTTAAACCCTAAACCTTAAAATATCCTAAATCATAAATCCTGAACAACCCTAAACACTAAATTATAAACAAACCCAAAAAACCCTAAACAACTCTAAACGCTAAAACCTAAACAACCCTAACCATTAAACAATCTTAAACGCTAAATTCTATACCCTAAACCTAAACACCCCTAAAACTTAAACAATCCTAAACCCTAAACCTTAAACCATAAACCCTAAATTTTAAACCATAAACCTAAGAATAACCATAACCCTAACCCTAACCCTAAACCTAAACCTAACCCTAACCCCAACCCTAACCTTAACCCCATAACCCTAACCCTAACCTTAAGCCTAACATAACCCTATAACCCTAACTCTAACCCTAACTCTAACCCTAATGCTAACCCTAACCCTAACCCTAACCCTAACCCCTTAACCTTAATCCCTAAATCCTAAACCCTGAACAACCATAAATCCTAAACCCTGAACAACCCTAAATCATAAACCCTGAATAACCCTAAACACTAACCTCTAAACAACCCTAAACAACCCTAATCACTAAACCATAAACAACCCTAAACACTAAACCCTAAACAAACCTATACCCTAAACCTTAAACACTAAACCCTAAATAACCCTAAACCCTAAACCATTAACACTATACCCTAAACAACACTAAACACTAAACCCAAAACAACCCTAAAACCTAAACCTTAAACACTAAACCTTAAACAACCCTAAACCCTAAACACTAAACCCTAAACAACCCTAAACTTTTAACCCTAAACACTATACCCTAAACAACCCTAAACCTTAAACAATCCTAAACTCTAAACCCTAAACCCTTAACCTAATCCACCCTAAATCTTAAACAATCCTAAACCCTAAACCTTAAACCCTAAACACTAAACCCTAAACCCTAAACCTAACAATAACCATAACCCTAACCCTAACCCCTAACTTTTACCCTAACCCTAACCCTAAACCTAATCCTAACCCTAACCCTAACCCTAACCCTAACACTAACCCTAAACCTAATCCTAACCCTAACCTTAACCCTAATCCTAAACCTAACCCTAACCCTAACCCTAACCGTAACCATAACACTAAACTCTAAATCCTAAACCTAATCGACCCTAAACCTTAAACAATCCTAAACCATAA